>NW_015090874.1:203015-217519 GCF_001431845.1 Calidris pugnax | reverse complement strand
CCTAAACAGGGAAAGATTTAAGTACTAGTTTAAGTGGTTTTCAGAATTTGGATTAAAACTCATTATTCTTGTTAATAGTTAAAAGCCATTAAAAAGTTAGTTTTAAAGAGTTAAAAGTCATTATTTTTGTTTGGTTGGTTGGTTTTTCCCTCCCCGGGATCATTTATTATAATGTTTTCTCTCTGTTATCAGCTGAGTGGGTGTATTAAAACCATAGTACATAACTGAGTGACATTGATTTATTGTAGTAAGGAAAGTTTATTGCTTATTTACTGCTGAAATGATACTGATTCAAAAGATGTTGGTATTCTAAGACTTCCCTCCCTAGTTTTAAAATAGAAAAGCAAATTGTTTAGATTCAGTACCTCTACATTGTGGATTAGCCATTTTACTCAAAAGTTGACTTATTAGTTTGCACATTGATTGAACCCGCAGTAGCTCTGATGGATAACAGATATTCATCCATTCATAGAATTCCCATCTATCCTTTCATAACAGAGGTTGTGAACTAATAGGATATTAGTGGATAATCTGAGGAATGCTGTTTGAAGCAGCACCCCCAAAAACTGTTGGGTTTTGCTCCTGCCCATGGATCAACTGCTGTTCATACACCTTGGAGGCACCAGCGGGCGGGTGGCAGCTTGCACAGAGGGACATCCACCTTCTGGTTGTAAAGGCTAAAAATAATCTACTTTTAATTGCACTTGTTACACTTTTTTGGAAAAAAATTGTTTAATTTAATTAAAAAACTTGGACTTGTTTGAGCGAGAAGCTGAATCGAGGCTGGAATTTATTCCCGGAGCTTTGAGCTTACCCTTTCAAATGAACTGCCTACTGCGGTGCTTTCCTTTAAAGATAATGTTAGGCATTTGTAAATCAGGACTTTTTTAATTAAATAGAAGTTCCTATGGCTTCTGATTGTAATTATGCATTAGCGTCTTCCCTAATATAGTCAGAAAATGAGGTTTTTTGCAATAAAAGTTTTGATTTCAGCAGTTTTCATTAATTTGGTAAAAAGCGTTACATCTGCCTGTAACTTCTTGCTGTAGGTGTCCCGTGCTGTCCTGCTTGTGCTTACAATCATGTGGTTTTCAAGGGTAAAAAAAGTTCATTTTCATCCTCTGGGGCCTATTTCTTCTTTTCAGAAAGTGGTTTCATTACAGATTTACGCCTGATGTCAGTTCTAACTAGTTTAGGCTAATCATAGGGTGCAAAGTTATATACTTCTCCCTCCTTTTAATGTAAAGAAGTTAATTCAAACATTCTTTCTCCCGCTGTCTCCCCTCCAAATTCCCTCTCCTGCTTCTCTTTCTGTAAGTCTTGTATTACCCATCTCATCTTTGAGCTCTTTAAATCTGTTTCTGCAGAAGTGTGAGGATTTATTACCTTGAGATTTGACATTTTACATTCTTCATTGTGACTTTTCCTTTTATATAACAATAGCTGCCTACTGTATTCTGTCTCTAGCAAAATAAGGTCTGACAAACAGTCATTGAATGTGATATGGAAAAAATATCTTAGTGGAGTTTAAATAACAGGAGAAAGAGAGTGCATATGTCTTACAAGTTATTTCTGTTTCTTTTATTTTTTAAGGTGTAAAGCAATATTGTGGTTTTGCACTGACTTACTGATGTCTGCTGTTTTGCTCTTAATTTTTCTATTTTTAAATGAAGTGTTCCTATTGGCACAATGTATTTTAAGTAGAAAACAGTAAATGATGCTCCCTTCTTCCCTTTGGATTTCTGTTCCACCCCTCTCATTTAAGGGGCTTGCTTTGCTCCTTTTACTTACACATGGGATTTTTCATCTGCTTATGCTGAGTGCAGCTTAGCAAAGCCTACAGTATATAGCCAAGACTTCATTCACTTTAAGTTATTTACCTGTCTTTGGGAAATAATTTACTGCTTGAGAATCTTTTCAATCAGGTGGGCACTCGTTCTGAGAGATAGTCTCATCCAGTTGTCCTTGCAAAAAGTTTCTAGCCATTTCGTCAAAGCTAGTGACTTTTTTCTATATTTAAATCAGAATTCACCATTCTTTATTGCCCTTGGATAAAGTTGGAAGGGGAAAGATGTACTCAGATAGTTCCTGAGATTATCACAGATAAAACTGATTCAATTTCCAAGTGTTTGTCTTGTAGAGCTGCATTCAGTTTCTGGTGCTCTGAAATGTTTTATAGCTGAGGGTGTCTAATACTGGAGAATGTAATTTACCCACTGACATGCCCAGTTTGAAATGCTTTAAGTGGTATTCAATTTTAATTATTTTAATGTATTTCAGATTCGCAGTGTTAACTCTGTATCATTCTTGGCAGTGTGTCCTTATTACTTTACAGTGTGTGTGAGAAAGGGTTTTGAACAGTATCTGCCTGGCTGCAAAATCTATTATTATATTTCTTTCTGGGTATTTGCATTAGCTGTGTCTTGGACTATTTTGGAACACTCAATGTCTCCTGTAATGCAAATAATCAGGAGAAGAGAATAGATATTGCCTTTTTATACCACTTTTTTGGTAGGGTTGTTAGGCTTGAAATTGATTGTTCGCTTCTTTTGAAAGCACTTTTCGGAGGAATTGTTGTCTTGCAAAACAAATTTCCAAAACTCAATTTGGGAAGTAAAATGCCACAGGACTTATTTGGGATTGTCATATTTTCATACTTGCTTCATTAAGTATTGTGAAATAAGGTTCCGTCTAATTCCCTTGATTCCTTTTTGTGTTCCACAACATTGTCAGGCAATGGGATGTCAATCTAATGAAAAATATTAAATAAATAGAAAGGGGGATGAGACTTTTGCTAAAGAGGAACTAGCTCTGAACCTTTGGTTAGTTGTATGGACGTTGAGTAGTGCTTAATAAATGACACCCCAACAGGAAATGTGTTTGAACAAAATACATTTTGAATTGCTGTGTTTACTAAGGTTTTATGATTATCAAGTGCCTTTTTGAAAGAAGACAGGAAAAATATGGGTAGAAGAAGTTCTGAAATAGTTTGGAAACCAACTGTGAGGAGCACTGTTAAGAAACTCTGTATTTTGTTAAGACAAGCTCATAGGAAGAAGATCATAATTTATGACAGTAGTATATTTATGAAGGGGTTGGGGGTTTTTGAAGTGTTTGGGCTGGTTTTTTTTATATTGTGGGGTTTTCATTTAGGTAGTGGTGGTGGTGACTGGAGGTTCCTCCTTTCCCTCCTTTATAATAGCTTGAAAAGTCTTAAACATTCCTGGCACTCTCTTTGGCAGCAGAAACCCAGTGGAGACTTTCCAAGGTAGTCGAGATGCTCATCTGTTCAACAACCCCTGTATTTTGTGTTCTTTGCACCACAGATCTTGCTGCGGGAGGGTTGCAAGAAGATACTTGTCGCTGATTCTCTGTCTTTACTGAAGAAAATGCATCGAACTCAGATGAAGGGTGTTCTAGTAGACGGTGGGTACAGAGGAAATGTGTTGACTTTCAAGATTTTGAAGTCTTTTGCTTGGTTTCTAAACTGAAGCCAGAAGAAAATGCATCGAACTCAGATGAAGGGTGTTCTAGTAGACGGTGGGTAACAGAGGAAATGTGTTGACTTTCAAGATTTTGAAGTCTTTTGCTTGGTTTCTAGACTCACAGTCATCACAGTCCACTTTGGAAGCTGCCCATAAGCCTGAATATTGTACCTTATCTGTTTGTAGAGTGTAGTAGGATGCTTGCTGTTGTCCCCTTTGTGAAGGAAGCACTTGTATCTCCAAAGGCTAGAAGACCCAGCATGCAGCTTTTCCTCTTGAACCATCTCTCATAGCCAGTAATGTGTTGTCTCCTGCACTTTGTCTATAAAGGTAAAAAAGTGCCAGCACGGATAGTCAGCTAATAATAATCTGCAACCAAAGCAAAATCTATAAGATAGTTTTCAGATACATCATTGGCACCTTGGAAAATATTTTCAACTGTATGTGAGCAGCACTGTAATGAAAACCAGCTGAGTGCTAATATCAAGAGACAAAGGCTGATGGAAACAGAGGATCAGAACTTCTACTACAAAATGCTGCAGAGAAGTCAGGCACCCGTCCTGTGCTTCTTTTTCCCAGTTTGCCTCATGTCTCCCCAGCACTGGTCCTAGACAGCCTCCCTCCTGCAATTCTCCAATCATCAGAATCAGAAGATCTAAACATTTCTCATGCTGTTAATAGAAATGCTGCTTCAGTATTGCTCTTCAATTTTTAATAGACTGTCTTAGGCGTTTTAAGTAAATACTTTAAGCCCAAGCTTCATCTGTGCAATAACATTATGTTCACACACACTTTATGAAAAAGTAAACGTGGAGTTTGTTGACAAAGCTGTTACAAGTTTGCTTTGTTTTGTTTTTGCAGAGGAGAATATCTGCGAATCCTGCCTGTCTCCAATACTTCCTGCAGGTAGGGTGCTTTTCTAGGGGAGAAAGAAGTTGTCTAATTATTTATGGTTTTTTAGTAGGAACTCCTGTTTTCTTTTATTCATAGAAACGTGTAGTCATCTCCCTTCGAAATCACTGCATAAATTTGAGTCTCCTGTGCAAAGCTTGCTTATGAATTCTGACGTGAGAGTGGAGTCTGATTTGAACCTTTCTGTTGCAGTAAATCCAGATTTTCTTTCTTACTCATCTTTAACTTTCTCATATTCTGTTTTGAAATACATGGAATGGAAGGCAACTTGTAATTTCATCAACATATATATTCTCAGAGATCATTAGGACCACAAAACTAAGCTGTTGCCACCAAATCTTGTCCAACTCTGCTGAACTATTTAGACTGAACTTGTAGATTATGAAGCTTTACGGAATATACCTTTTGTGAGTGGTGGAAAACTCCTGGCTTCACTTGCTGCTGTCATATTTGTAACAACCTATAACAGGCTGTAGTTTTAAAACATCTTCTAAAGTTAGTCTTGAAATTAGAAACCCAGGACAGTTGGACTAGATGATTCAGGCTGGATATTAGGAAAATTTTTTTCACTGAAAGAGTTATCAGCCATTAGAATGGGCTGCCCAGGGAGGTGGTTGAGGCACCATCCCTGGAGGTGTTCAAAAGACGGGTTGATGTAGTGCTGGGAGGTCTGGTTTAGTGATGATGCTCCTTGTTTGTTGTGTGGGTGTCTATTTTTGTCAGTTAGGTTGACGGTTGGACAAGATGATCTTTAAGGTCCCTTCCCTTCTAACCTAGAAGATTCTGTGATCTCCAGAGGTCCCTTCCAACCCCATATCATTCTGTGATATTATTTTGAAGACGTACATTCTGTGAGGCAACTGTAGTTCAGAAATACAAATGTAGTTGTTGGGCATTTGAAGAGGAAATAGTTTTACCAGGAGAATGTCAATGGTGGCATCTTCAGACAAGAATACATAAGAAAAAATATATTTATGTACTGTATATTTTTTTTTTTTGCCAAATGTGCAGAACCCAGTAGAATCTCTTACAATTTTTTAAACTGGTTTCTGCCATTTTTCACTTAAATAAATAAGGCAACAATACTATGATCAAAATGCAGCCGTGTAGGGAGCGGAGCAGTCAGAAAACCTGGCAGAGCTGAATGTGCTGGTGCCTTGAGGTCCGTGTGTCGAGGGAATGGGAGCCAAGGAACTGGGCTGTGGGTGCTGCTGCTGAGTGGGTGAGGTGGTTATTCTTTGGGTGTGGGGATGTGGGAGTCCAAAGGCACATGGTGAGCTTGGGCAGCTCCTTGCCACCTTTCAGGATCGTGGCGTGCAGCGGCGGCGCTAGAATGACTTACTCTTCTGGTTCCCCCTGCTTTAGGGCAAGAATTATTTTGCTAACTTTTCATCAAAATGGCTGAATTCTTTGGTGGCAGTTTACTCTTCTCCCTCCCCAAGTCTAGCACGTAGCACACGCTGACATGAAGAAATTTCTGGGATACAGCATTTAAGCCACGGAGTAAAATTGTCCTGTAAATTCATTATTAGGACACATTACCTGAAACCACCACTCTGCGTATTTTCCAGAAATAAGCTAGAATAATTTGGAAATGAATTTGATAGAAAGATATTACTTGGTGTTTCTGTGTGTATAATGAAATGTGGACACATGCTGCTGTAGCCACTGAATCCTTTGCTTCTGTGCCCTGTTGTAATGAATTTAATTTTCTCTTTCCCAGATGCATCCAAGTCCTTCAATGTGGTCGTGTTCCACTGCAGGCATATGTTTCACAAGGAGTGCCTCCCAGTATCTAACACGGTAAGGAATTAGCTTATTCTCTCTGATACCTTTGCCAAAGAGGAAAGGACAAATTGTTTCCTTTTGTCAGCTGGGGAGAAGGGCATGGGTCTATCAGGAATTATAATATGATTACAGTAATTATTTGCGATGATACTCCGTAGTAGTATGTGACTAGGGAAAGGATCTCTAGGACAACTGTAACTAAAGTACATCCAATTTAGGAAAAAAAAAAAAAAATGCTGCTGTTTGAGAGGTATTTTATCACTTTCTGAAATCTGAATGTGCAATGCAGCTTTGAGACATACAGGGAATACAAACTGTTTGATTTTATTTATTTATTTATTCTTTTCCATTGCAACTCTCACTTTAAGTATGTTTAATTAAAGACTAGAATAAGGATACTTTCTCAAGTAAACCACATCGAGTGATTCTGACCTGGAAGAAAAAAAACCCACTCATTTCAGAGTCAATATTTAAATATCTTTGTAATCATCTCTATGCTCAGGATATGTATTTCTTCATCACAGATATCTTTTTTTCTTTCCCCCAATGAAAATAAAACAAAAGAGTAACTTAAAGATATAACCAGTTTTGAATTTAGGGATGAAAGCATCAGAATGGTAACAAAATCACAAAGAAAATGGAATTTAAGCTTTTCTGATTCTGTATCTGTCTCTGAAAACAAACCTTTAGTGAAAAAAGGACTTTGGTGAATCACTTAATCTGCAAGTAACGAAGCAAACTGCTTGTAGGCATATGGTACAGCATGTATACTTACATATGTTATGAAAATCTTAATGAATTAGATCCTTTGCAAAAGAAAGCCCAACAACTAGGAAATATTTATTCACGTGATATTCACCACAAATCTTAGTATTTGAGAAATAATCCAAAATTTAGACAGCATTCTCAATATGCTGGGAGAGTGGTGGGCCTGGGAAACTTGTCAGGTGGGATTTTTAAATATGGCATGGATGTTAAATGATATATATTCTATAGTACCTATGAATACACAGGTGTCTGCATATCCCTGAGCCAAAGTCTCTACTGCTGTAGGATTTCTTAGCCTTAAGTAATCAGTTGTGTTACTGGTGTTTGTCCCACATTCTAGCTTGGCTCCATCTCTCTAAGAGATTCTTGTTTTCTTTTTAATTTCTAGGTATCTCCTGTCCAGTTCTGCAACATATGCAGTGCCAAGCACCGAGGACCAGGAAGTGCAATCCTGGAGATGAAGAAATAGCAGTCCCCTAGCTCTCCACACCAGCCTGTCACCCCAACTCTGCTAGGACCACGCAGAGCCACTGTAGTTTCTCTCAGTCATCATTTGTGTATATAGTTCTGATTGTGCTTTACAACTGGTTTCTGTAAGTTACCCAGCTGACTGAACGTTTTCAGGAGAGAGAAGATGTGCAAATCTTTCCCTCGTAAGTCTTTGTTGTGCAATTCACGTGTTCCTTTATTCAGCTTGTTACTTAACTCTGGAACATAGAAATAAAATGGGAAGAAAAAAACCACAACAGTTTGGAGATTTGTGCTTGCTATCGGTTAATGCGCTTCACGGTTTGGAGCCGGATCAGGCTCAGGGTTAGATATTGCAAAGAAAGATGAATTGCTGTGAATTCAGCTCACCAAACTACTTTTACCTTGGTTGTATGCGTACACATTCATAATTTTCTTTAAACTAGTTGCTTTCTCAATTCATCTTCCTAATGCAGTAGCTTTAGGTGGGCTTTTCTCATCCAGGAACCTTATTTTTAAATGTTAGTAAGTGTGGTTGTAGAGTATGATCCCATTTAAGTATAGGGGGAAAAAAACCCACCATCTGACCTTTTAAAGATAAAATCTCTAGGAGTTTCTTTTGGCTTTAGCAATTTAATAGCTAAGTTAAATAGATCTATTTGGATGATAACAGAAAACATACTTATTTTTAAATGTTTCAACAGTGGTTTGTTTTGTTGGTCCAAAGGAGGTCATCTTTCAGAATGTCCTCCCAGTAATGTAATCTCTTTATAAATGTTCTCTGATTAAATTAAATCTAAGCATCTTTTCCCTAAGAAAAGTAGTTTTTCAGAAATACCCAAGCTATTTTCCCTCTTTTTCATAACTGGAGTTTGAAAGTAAAAATACATTGGCCCTGTTGTAATGAATTTAATTTTCTCTTTCCCAGATGCATCCAAGTCCTTCAATGTGGTCGTGTTCCACTGCAGGCATATGTTTCACAAGGAGTGTCTCCCAGTATCTAACACGGTAAGGAATTAGCTTATTCTCTCTGATACCTTTGCCAAAGAGGAAAGGACAAATTGTTTCCTTTTGTCAGCTGGGGAGAAGGGCATGGGTCTATCAGGAATTATAATATGATTACAGTAATTATTTGCGATGATACTCCGTAGTAGTATGTGACTAGGGAAAGGATCTCTAGGACAACTGTAACTAAAGTACATCCAATTTAGGAAAAAAAAAAAAAAATGCTGCTGTTTGAGAGGTATTTTATCACTTTCTGAAATCTGAATGTGCAATGCAGCTTTGAGACATACAGGGAATACAAACTGTTTGATTTTATTTATTTATTTATTCTTTTCCATTGCAACTCTCACTTTAAGTATGTTTAATTAAAGACTAGAATAAGGATACTTTCTCAAGTAAACCACATCGAGTGATTCTGACCTGGAAGAAAAAAAACCCACTCATTTCAGAGTCAATATTTAAATATCTTTGTAAGCATCTCTATGCTCAGGATATGTATTTCTTCATCACAGATATCTTTTTTTCTTTCCCCCAATAAAACAAAAAAGTAACTTACAGATATAACCAGTTTTGAATTTAGGGATGAAAGCATCAGAATGGTAACAAAATCACAAAGAAAATGGAATTTAAGCTTTTCTGATTCTGTATCTGTCTCTGAAAACAAACCTTTAGTGAAAAAAGGACTTTGGTGAATCACTTAATCTGCAAGTAACGAAGCAAACTGCTTGTAGGCATATGGTACAGCATGTATACTTACATATGTTATGAAAATCTTAATGAATTAGATCCTTTGCAAAAGAAAGCCCAACAACTAGGAAATATTTATTCACGTGATATTCACCACAAATCTTAGTATTTGAGAAATAATCCAAAATTTAGACAGCATTCTCAATATGCTGGGAGAGTGGTGGGCCTGGGAAACTTGTCAGGTGGGATTTTTAAATATGGCATGGATGTTAAATGATATATATTCTATAGTACCTATGAATACACAGGTGTCTGCATATCCCTGAGCCAAAGTCTCTACTGCTGTAGGATTTCTTAGCCTTAAGTAATCAGTTGTGTTACTGGTGTTTGTCCCACATTCTAGCTTGGCTCTATCTCTCTAAGAGATTCTTGTTTTCTTTTTAATTTCTAGGTATCTCCTGTCCAGTTCTGCAACATATGCAGTGCCAAGCACCGAGGACCAGGAAGTGCAATCCTGGAGATGAAGAAATAGCAGTCCCCTCCATGCTCCATCTCTCTAAGAGATTCTTGTTTTCTTTTTAATTTCTAGGTATCTCCTGTCCAGTTCTGCAACATATGCAGTGCCAAGCACCGAGGACCAGGAAGTGCAATCCTGGAGATGAAGAAATAGCAGTCCCCTAGCTCTCCACACCAGCCTGTCACCCCAACTCTGCTAGGACCACGCAGAGCCACTGTAGTTTCTCTCAGTCATCATTTGTGTATATAGTTCTGATTGTGCTTTACAACTGGTTTCTGTAAGTTACCCAGCTGACTGAACGTTTTCAGGAGAGAGAAGATGTGCAAATCTTTCCCTCGTAAGTCTTTGTTGTGCAATTCACGTGTTCCTTTATTCAGCTTGTTACTTAACTCTGGAACATAGAAATAAAATGGGAAGAAAAAAAAAACAAACCAGTTTGGAGATTTGTGCTTGCTGTCGGTTAATGCACTTCGCGGTTTGGAGCTGTATCAGATAACTCTGGAACATAGAAATAAAATGGGAAGAAAAAAACCACAACAGTTTGGAGATTTGTGCTTGCTATCGGTTAATGCGCTTCACGGTTTGGAGCCGGATCAGGCTCAGGGTTAGATATTGCAAAGAAAGATGAATTGCTGTGAATTCAGCTCAACAAACTACTTCAGTCCTGATTTAGTCTATTAGTGAACTGTTTAACTTGAGACTCATGGGACTTTGGCTTTGAGTGGAGCTGCATCAGGACTTGAAGCTGGCTGGCTGCTGACTCATACATTTAATTACCAAACTTGTTTAACTGTTAGTTCCACATACTGGCAAATTGCAAAGAAAGATGAATTGCTGTGAATTCAGCTCACCAAACTACTTTTACCTTGGTTGTATGCGTACACATTCATAATTTTCTTTAAACTAGTTGCTTTCTCAATTCATCTTCCTAATGCAGTAGCTTTAGGTGGGCTTTTCTCATCCAGGAACCTTATTTTTAAATGTTAGTAAGTGTGGTTGTAGAGTATGATCCCATTTAAGTATAGGGGGAAAAAAACCCACCATCTGACCTTTTAAAGATAAAATCTCTAGGAGTTTCTTTTGGCTTTAGCAATTTAATAGCTAAGTTAAATAGATCTATTTGGATGATAACAGAAAACATACTTATTTTTAAATGTTTCAACAGTGGTTTGTTTTGTTGGTCCAAAGGAGGTCATCTTTCAGAATGTCCTCCCAGTAATGTAATCTCTTTATAAATGTTCTCTGATTAAATTAAATCTAAGCATCTTTTCCCTAAGAAAAGTAGTTTTTCAGAAATACCCAAGCTATTTTCCCTCTTTTTCATAACTGGAGTTTGAAAGTAAAAATACATTGGTTTACCATGAAATTGGGAGGTTTAAGGAAGTAGTTAACATTGTAAGTTCTGAAACAACAGTGCAGTGATACTGCAGTGTATCTGTAACATTGGAAAATATAGCACCTTTAAGTTCTTCTGTACCTTACTCCCATGTAGGTACACCTTAAAATAAGTTATAATAACTGGAGTTTGAAAGTAAAAATACATTGTTTTACCATCAAATTATGAGGTTTAAGGAAGTAGTTAACATCGTAAATTCTGAAACAACAGTACTGTAGGTACACCTTAAAATAAGTTATCTCCTACAAACCTGGATTTCTAGTTTATGTAAATTCATTGTACTCTTTTGATATCCCCTGGGCAGTTGGCTGAGCTGGTCTAGCAATCTTAGGAGTCTCCTCACCTGCAGGAATTACTGCCTGGCTCTGTGGCAGTTCATTTTCAGGCGCGAGTATACATTCTCAGGTATGTTATTCATTTATCCATTCTTTCCTACACTGATATGGAAAGCTGCTTTGATTCACAGTAAATGAAATGCTCCAGTGAGCTCAAGGGCTGTTTCACCATGATATTTGAGTTATTGCATGCCTGGAGACAGGCTTAGAAACTTTTTAAAAAACCCTCTCTCTCAGTAACTCTGAGCAGCTTTTCTATATTACACCCTAAGAATGCACTGTGCAATGCCATAAGATGTCAGCTTGCGGGAGGAGAAAGTCAGATTACTCCTATACAGTTATGCCACAAAGTGTTCTGTAGCTCAGAGTTATATGATAATTTAAAACAGGTATATTGTTTACTTCAGTTTGGCCTTAAATTCCCTAAAGAATTTTGAGCGTTGGGTGACTCAGTTTGCTAGCCTGCCATCACTGGCAGTCCTATTGCATTATACCCCGGTATATTGTTTGCATTATGCAAGTCATTTTAAATCACTGTATGAAAATCTAATCAAAATGTTCTCTAAATCCAAAGCTTCTTTCACTTGGGCTTCAGGGACTACCCTTTTCATGTTCCCGAATTCCAAATTTGCTCATTAAGATTCAGCAAGAAATGTACAGTCCTGACTTTGATTCACTTTTCTTCCTTCTTAAGAAACCTTCACATCATAGAAAATGTCTGAGGTTAGAGTCTAAAATATTCAGCTACCCGAGAGCTTTTCTGCTGGAGAACAGTTCTGCCTGAGAAGTAGCCTTAAAGCTGCATAACCCTTCAGAAAATTACAGTGTGGTGCTTACCCACTTTCACCAGAGCATATTTAAGATATCAATCCGTTTATCAAAGTGCTTGTGCTTCTAACTAAGGTAAAATTAAGGTAAGTTAAACAAGGGAATTGCTATTTTTTCACTGATCCATCCAGTTCTGGGTGATTTTCTTCAGTAATGACAGTAAAGCTAACTGAAAGGGTATGTGATGGATCAAGTAAGAATGTGTTGGTCTGCCATATCAAAGAGCCACAGGCAGTTTGGTTACAATGGGATGATTGGTTACATCTTGGGATGATTTTTCTCATCTGCCTTCATTTTACTGAGACCCACAAGGCTGTGTGATAGGCTCGGTGGCAGCATTGGGCTACGCTGAAGGTTTCGGTGAGCCCATGTGTTGGTCTGCCATATCAAAGAGCCACAAGAAGTTTGGTTACAATGGCTCTTTAGGTTATTTTTCTCATCTGCCTTCATTTTACTCTTGTGAGACCCACAAGGCTGTGTGATAGGCTCAGTGGCAACGCTGGGCTACGCTGAAGGTGAGGAGCTGGTGGTGCTCCATGGGCAGGAGGCCATTGAGTCCCGCTGAGAGCGCTCAGGTAGAAGTGACGGCATCAGGAATCAGGCTGCAAAAGGAGGAGTTAATCTGTTTCTAGCAGACCTATGAGGACTGGGGAGTAAAGCAAGCAATTTGTGGGGTGAGTAAGATGTGGCTGTTGGTCTTGTAATAAATTCATTATTTATTGGTTGATCTTTTTATCTCTGATAGACAATGTATGAAAGGGACGGGTACAGGCTCTGCGGGTCTTTTGGGTCTCATTGGAGTTGAGAGGTGCACGACTGGCTTTTGCCATCTCCTGCTGCAGCTGAATCTCATAGCTGTTGGTCTTGTAATAAATTCATTATTTGTTGGTTGATCTTTTTATCGCTGATAGACAACGGATGAAAGGGACGGGTCCAGGCTCTGCGGGTCTTTTGGGTCTCATTGGAGTTGAGAGGTGCACGACTGGCTTTTGCCATCTCCTGCTGCAGCTGAATCTCATGTGTTTGCAGGTCAGTAGCTGTGTCTCAGCAGGCTTGAGGCAGCTCCTCTACCAGATCCGTGATGTATGGAGTCAGCTGTGGTTGGCGCGTGGGCAAGACCCTGCCAGCCAGCA
This sequence comes from Calidris pugnax, assembly GCF_001431845.1. NCBI lineage: Eukaryota > Metazoa > Chordata > Aves > Charadriiformes > Scolopacidae > Calidris > Calidris pugnax. Next base: position 204,197 of record NW_015090874.1, on the reverse strand, counting down.
TTGCATGAACCAGTGGGTCAGTCAGTGCTTCAGGGAGTCGTTCTGCACAGAAGGTATGTCCTCTGCCTGGAGCTGCACCTGACAGCATCTCACCCGGGGGAAACCCTGAACACCCTGGGTGTTGTGTGTTGGAACAGGAGGGAGTTGTCCAGCGCCTGACACTGGCCCTGTGTTACAGAGCCAGAGCAAAGACAAAAATGAGTTGTTCGCCCATTTTTAAATCCACATCATGTTCCTATTTGAAATAAGCATTTTTGTGGACGGTTGCTGCCACAGACTTGGCTCGGATTTGTCAAGAAAAGAACAAGAAATACCCAGTGGTCTGCGACGTTTTGTTACGCATTTTTAGTAGGAGGCTGTGCTGCAACATCTTCTAAATGTTGGCTGATAGCTGGATAGAGGCTGTCAATATTCTGCATAGACTGCACAGGCTTATCAAGTGTTCATCTTGGGAAATTCAATCATTTTCTACTTGAGAATTAATGGGTTTTCAACTAGAGTCTTTTAAGCAGGCTCTGTTTTAACCCTTTGCTGTTGTGTACATGACTGCGGTGGTTTCCTGCTGGGGGAGTGGAGCTCCTGACTGCAATTTAAGGGAACAAGAATTGCCAAGTAACCTCTTAAATGAAAAGCTCACTTGGGATTTCCCATTTCTGAAGTGTTGTGATTTAGCATTCAAGTACCGTGTGCCTCGGTCACCTTGGAAAATACACTGTCATCTCTGCAAGTCGGTTGGACCGGTTCCTGCCCGTGTCATTTGATAGCTGTTTGAAAAAATCCTTGCAGGAAAATTCTTACCTAATGCTGAACGAGGACCATTCCCTGAATAAGGAACACCTTGGAGAAGCCTGTTTTCCCTCTATCCTGTTCCATTGCACACTTCTGACTCCATACCCACGCAGCACAACTTTTACTCGTGTTTACAAACGCTGAACACAACATCAGGGTCTCTCTCCTCTCTAGAAGGACCTCCCCCTCCAGCAGATCTTTGCCAAATTCTAGCTCTAAATCAATTGTTCTGCTCTCAAAACAATTTGAACAAGACTTGTAAGAAACAAAGTACCACATTTAGAGAATGACTCTTTAATTATATACTTTTGGGACTGTCTTCTTACTCCACTGTGATATGAAAGATTAATTTTCTCTTGACATTAGAGAAATCCCTAGATGATGGGGTTTCTT
>NW_015090874.1:196404-203005 GCF_001431845.1 Calidris pugnax | reverse complement strand
TCTTGACATTAGAGAAATCCCTAGATGATGTTTTTTTTTCCAAATTCTAGCTCTAAATCAATTGTTCTGCTCTCAAAACAATTTGAACAAGACTTGTAAGAAACAAAGTACCACATTTAGAGAATGACTCTTTAATTATATACTTTTGGGACTGTCTTCTTACTCCACTGTGATATGAAAGATTAATTTTCTCTTGACATTAGAGAAATCCCTAGATGATGGGGTTTCTTCCTGTTCTTCAAGGCAATGTATGCTTTCTTTTACTATAATCAAACATTAAAATATGCAGAAAACAGGACATCTAAAGTGTCTGAGGCATCAAATGCACAAGAGAACAGAATGTGTGAGAAGTTCTAAGAGAAGCCAATGAGTCATAGTGGGAACGACCTAAATGTAGTCTTAAAAGGCTTCAATAAATGAGGGATCATAATAAGCTTTTGCAATAGAGCAGGTCTTAGGGAATCTGATCTGTTCAGGCAATGACATTCCCCCAGGAGTCCACAATCTGAACAGACAAGGCTGCCCGTGGCTTCTGCTGCGGGGTTGTGCTTAGGACCAGTTGTGATGCTGCTGCAGCAGGAGTCAGAAACCTGGAGAGTGGAGGTTGGTACCCTCCAGCCTGGAGGAACTGCCAGAGGTGGACGTGTAGTACAGTAATTAAGGGCTAGAAAGTGGCAGGAGCTGCAGAGGGCAGTTGAATTGTTGGCTGGGTTTTTTTTTTCCCTCTTTGCTTTTAGTCTGATCCCGGTAGGATTTAAGTCAAATTAGGTTGACAAGGTAATGGTATCTTGGTGTCTGATGGCTGTAAAACAGCATTTAGCAAGGTGTCAGCTGGATGATGTGTTCTAAATAGTGTTCACGTAGGATGCAGATTTGTCTGTCTCTGTGGCAGTAACAGACAAGAGCCACAATAAACAGTTGTGGATTATTTTTTTTTTCTAAATCAACTGAAGGGAAATGTTTTTACAAATGAGCAACTGTCTCACATATTACCATGCCTTGCACACAATAAAATAGCAGCACTGGAAGGTGCAGGTGACAATAGTGTTTTCACTCTGTAGGACCCATTCAGTAGCAGCTATTTTTGCACACTCTGGCAAAAGAGTTATTGAAGCCCTTTTCAGTGTGTCCAACACCAGCTATTAAGAGTCTTCATCTGGAATTTCTGCAAAGCAATGGAGATCTTTAGTTAAACAAAACCCAAGTCGTGAAGCATTTTCTCTGTGCAAGCTGAGCCAAGAATATATTTCTGGCATAACTCAGTCGTATGCAGTGCAGATTTTTCATTCTCTCTGCAGTATCAAAACAAAAAAACTTCTTGGTGATGCACTAAGAGGACACTAAGAGTTCTGTTTACTTTATCCCCTATTCATTTTCTCTTTCTCCTCCCTTCTCTCCATCTCCCCAAAGTTCATGCTTTGGAGTGAGTGCTTTGTTTTGAGCTCTGTGGTGATTTTCAGTCCGTATCGTGGTGCTGTGTATGTGTTAAGATCAAAAGCTTGTGCTTTCTGTGTCATGTGGAAGATAGCCAGATTGTTGTTCATCCTTAGTTCCTGGGGGAGTTCATTCCCCAGTGTCAAGCCAAGGAAAACATTTTCCTTCAGAGGTGAACTTTCCAGAATAACAGTAGTTTTCAGTGGTGCCAAAAGAATCACTGAGATCGGAAGGAACATCTCAAGATGATCTAGTCCAGTCCCTGTGCTTCAGCATTGTGGCTCCATCACCTTCCCAGGGATTGAGATGAGGCTGACGAGCCTGTGGTTCCCCAGATCCTACTTCTTGCCCTTCTTAAAGATGATGATATCCCAGGGGATCAGTTAAAATGAGGGCTACAGCTTTGGAAAGTGAGATTGGCTTTCTTCCAGTCTTCAGGAACCTCTTTTGATTTGACGTGGCCTTTTAAAGATAATCGAGAGCATTTTCCTTTCTCTAAAGGCACTGTGCATGGGTATTTTATAATCATTGAACCATAGAATGGTTGGAGTTGGAAGGGACCTTAAAGATCATGGAGTTCCAACCCCTCTGCCATGGGCAGGGACATCTCCCACCAGACCAGTTCTGTTGCAGTCCAGTCCAGTTGTCTCTCCTCAGATGCTGTTAACCTTGCCTCAGCCCAGCAAGTGGACGTGCTACCACCTTTTCATTACTGATGAGTGAAGGATGAAGCTGGAAACTTCCTGGTCTCAAAGTACCATGGAGGGATGAATGAAAACACACGGCATGTGGTAGGAAGAGAAAAAATAGTAGGCCCTTTTTGGGGGGAAGGGTGGGAGAAATTTTATTTCTTTAGCAGAAGTGTTAGGTGCAGGTTTCATTTAGACAAACAGATTTTTTTGGGTAGACTGTGCATCTAGAGAGCTGCACTGCTCATGCTCGATGGCAGAGATCAGAGATGATGGGTTTAAGGCAGGCAGTAGCATATAGAAAATCCTCTGCAGCTATTTTAGAGCTTAATTAAAGTTCTGCTTTTATAGAGTGCCTTGCATTCACTGCTGCTCCCTCTGGTTTACTTTTCACGATGGGACTGGCTCACCTCTAACAGCCTGGGGAGCAGGGAGCCTGGTTGTGTGTCCTCCACGCTCTACAGCCACTCTGTGTATCTATAGATACAGGCAGCTCAGCAGCCACAGGCTCCACGGCTGCAGCCTGATGTCAGGAGGACCTTTGATGGCTGAAGTCTGCGTTGGGGCTTTGGAACATGAGACAGGCTTTGGTCCTGCTGAAACGGATGACAAATTGGCCGCAGCTTCAATGAGGACAGCGCCTGATCCTCCTTAGATAGCAGTTTGCATTATGAATATATACCATAAAATCAATTAGATGAGGAACTTTTCCTTCTCAACTGGCTGCGATGGTCTGTAAGAGCCTTGATGCACGTAGCACAAAATCACTTTAATAGTGGGGCTTCATGGTCCTCCATAGGATTCATGGCTGAAGAGGTTTATAACTCTCATCTATCGTTCTAGGAAACAGTGCAAACCATTTTAATTAGTAATGTGTACACTTCCAAAACTGTATTAAAACAAAATTATAAGGGCATTATAGGAGATCACACCTTGTGCTGCCTCTGTGAAATATGAGCTGTTGATAGTTGTTTTTAAGTGCTTCTCCCTATATGCTGCATTGCAGCATTGGACTGGAGCGACTCGTGCTGCTGGAGCTGAAGAATGAAAGTCTAGTGTTGCACAGTGACATTAGGTAAAGAAATTAAATCATCAGGATTTCTTAAACAGATATTATTTTTTTTAGATGCTGAGTCCTTCCTCTCTCCTCTTGTGCCTCACCCCAACCTGTTCTTTTGTAACTTCAGCCTTTATGCTAAGTTGAATCAAACCATGTTGCTGAATTCATCCACTCCTCGTTCAGTTCCCATCTCACAATTAATGCGGTGGCAGGTGATGAGATGATTTTCTATAGTTTGTAGGGGATGAATCCCAGCACATGAAATCTGAAATTGGCCACTGATTTCTGGTGTGGTGTCAGGTTTATCATTGATTCTGGTCTAGTGAATATTTCTGTATATCTTTTTGGGGGAAGAAAACATAACCAACAAGCAAAAACCCCTTCCGATTTCCCTTTTTGTGCGTTGTGACGGTGGCTGTGTTTCTCTCAAGAGCATTCATAGTGACTGCTGCCAGCGTTTGATCGTGCACAAGAAGTAACCTAAAAGATGTTGGAGATACAGAACACTTAGGTCTATTAAAATCCTCATGGTAACACTTCTGAAATACTCCTGGTAGCTGAAGCATGAAAAGTAGAAAGGCAAAGTCTCAAAATATACTTGAGAAAATAGCGTGGCGAGAAGGGATTTCAGATTCTAAGGCCGTGGGTTCCACCAAAGCTGGTATGGAATTAAGTTTCTGCCACTGAAATATGTTAGAGATGTTTTAAACTAAAGACTAAGAGGGTATTTTGTTAGTCTTCACCCAGAAGATTCTAAGGGTGAAGCTACCAAAACTCTGTAAAGCAAAAAGATTTTGATATATTTCAGGGAGGGAAAAGTAAAAAAAAAAAAAAAAAAAGAATCTTATAAAAAGAAAACCTAAACCCTGTAATTGGATAATGTAAAATTCAGAGCAAGATGTAATGTATATCACAGAAATGCTGTTTGGGAGGGATCTCTGGAGGTCGTCTAGTCCAGGCTTGGGGTTTTGCTGAGAAGAAGGTGTCACTAAGACACCATGATACCAATGTTCAAAATAAATTGAAGTATCAGAGAAAGCTTTGTGAGGGAAAGGCAGGCACTGTACATTCAGGGAAAATTAGAATGCAAGGAGGTAAATAAATGGATACTATCAACCACTAATAGAGAATCATTAATGACCTGGATTATTATGCCTGCTTATAAAGCATAATGACAGTAGGGATGCGTTGTCAGCCACTTGACCCTTGTGGTAGCTCGGAGTGCAAGGCATTGAGGATGGGAAGAGCAGACTTCAGCCACGTCTGTCTAAGTCACGATGAGGCATCATGAAAAAACCCTACCTTTTCAGTACTCCAGAAGCCTACCCCTGGGAGCACCTCATCAGAGAGCACAGAAGGAGAAGCAGTCCTTGATTTTTGCCCTGGGAACAGCACAGAAACTAAACGCTGCGACTGAATGGCACTTAGTAAGAGAGTCCTTAATGTGATCAAATTCAATGTCCTTTGTGAGATGTAGAAGCAAGGAAGTAATCTGTCACAGTAAAGCTTCAACTGTGAAAAATAAGGGAGCAAATTTAAAGCAGCAGTTAAGTGTCTACAAGTGGGATGATAAATGCTAAATTCATGATGTGGACTTGCTTTTTAAAAGCATCTCCCCTTTCCGAAGCAAGGCCTGACAGACAGCAAAGTAAAGAGGCTGCTTAGCCCTAAACAGAGCTTCAAAAAAGGCACATTGTGTCGAGAGAAGGAAAACAGAAAAGAACATTACATTCTGGCAACTTAATGTCAAGCCACAGCAAAGTAGGCCAAGAGAGGGGATGAGAAAAGATATGCTAAAACTGGCAAAGCCAACAATAAACACCCCATCAGGCAGCTGTGTATAAGGCCACCTGTAGAAAGTGGAGGCAAAAAAGGTTTTCAACAAAGAGAGACTCCATCAGGAAAAACAAATTAATTGTTTGAAATATGTATTAAATAAGTAATTATTATGAAAACCTTCAGGGAAAGCCTAGAGTGGAGCCTTTTTTTAACATGGAAACTTCTGAAATTAAACTGTTTGTAGAAAACGTAGGAAAAAAAATCAATAGTATGAAACCACGTGTATCGGTAAGTATTCGCCTAAAACTCCAGTGGATCTCAAAACAGGATATTGCTAAATGATTAACTGTGATGTGTAAATTGTCTTTAAAGTAAATCCTAATACTAGAAGAATAGAAAGTAGTAAATATGACAATAATATTTTCTGAAAGGCTCCATGGCAAATCCATAAAAATACAGAGCAGTAATTCTCACGTCTCTACAGGAGAAATCAATGCAAGTGCTATTAAAAAAAAAAAAAAGAGAGACAAATAGATATATCTATTTTATATCTTACATTGGGGAAAAGTGAACATGGATTATGGAGATGGAAGTTATGCCTCCCATTTGTCTGAGTTTCTAGAAGGATTTGATGAACCTGCCAATAACTGATTCAGAAGGCACAGAGATTTTACACTTGGAAAAAAAAATCCAAAAGCTCGAGTTAAATCCTTCAACAGGATTTAAAAACAAAATATTTGAAACAGAATTTTGCCTTGAAATTGCCTTGAAACAAGAAGCAAAGGGTAACTAATAGATATAAATCTATGTAAAATAAGACTTGATGTACAGTTAGATTTCAAAAGAAAGGGGTGATCGCTGGCAAAGTTCCACTGGGGTAAGTGTGAGGGGCTCAGGGTGGTCAGCAGAATTAGTGACCATCTGGAAAAGGGCTGGATAGCAAAAAAAACCCCCACATTTGCTAACAATATAAAAGTAGCCAGGGTCAAAACTGAAAGCTCAGTGAGAACATCTCATCATCTGGATGCAGGAGTTGAACGTGCTGTTAGTAGGTTGGAAGGCCCCTGCTCAGAATGGCCAGAGGGGTGTTGTAGGTGGGCCTGTCTCTGCCCCTGTCTCCTGGATGGGCCTGAGAGCAGCACTGCAGAGACCTGCTCTCCTGGATGGAGCTCTCAGCCGTAGGGCAGAGCTTGTCCTGCAGAACCCTGGGCATAGCATCGTGGAACTCGTGGATCCTCTCGTTGGGGAAGATGTTGTACATCATCCAAGCAAGTGGACCACCATGGAAAGAGGTATTCCAGTACCTGAGAGAATTAGCCATGTAGGAGACGATTTATCATGACCTGGACAATGCACAGTTACCCACAGATCCTGATGAGATCCAATGCACAAGGTCCATGTGGCAGAAGTTTGTACGGAGCGCCCCATCTTCATATGCCAACTCATTGGCAGTGATGGAATGGAAAGGCAAAGAGGGCCCAGCGGTAGATGAGGTGGCTGCCCGACTTGGGCAATATGAAGAAAGTCTCTCTTCTCTCCTTGTCTCAACTGTGAAGAAACTGTCCTGGAAGGTCCAGCAACTTGAAGAGAATATATCCTCCCCACCTGTACAAGCCAGTGTCTCAGCTGTGAGGAGCAG
>NW_015090874.1:178072-195639 GCF_001431845.1 Calidris pugnax | reverse complement strand
TGTATCGGTAAGTATTCGCCTAAAACTCCAGTGGATCTCAAAACAGGATATTGCTAAATGATTAACTGTGATGTGTAAATTGTCTTTAAAGTAAATCCTAATACTAGAAGAATAGAAAGTAGTAAATATGACAATAATATTTTCTGAAAGGCTCCATGGCAAATCCATAGAAATACAGAGCAGTAATTCTCACGTCTCTACAGGAGAAATCAATGCAAGTGCTATTAAAAAAAAAAAAAAGAGAGACAAATAGATATATCTATTTTATATCTTACATTGGGGAAAAGTGAACATGGATTATGGAGATGGAAGTTATGCCTCCCATTTGTCTGAGTTTCTAGAAGGATTTGATGAACCTGCCAATAAGTGATTCAGAAGGCACAGAGATTTTACACTTGGGAAAAAAAATCCAAAAGCTCGAGTTAAATCCTTCAACAGGATTTAAAAACAAAATATTTGAAACAGAATTTTGCCTTGAAATTGCCTTGAAACAAGAAGCAAAGGGTAACTAATAGATATAAATCTATGTAAAATAAGACTTGATGTACAGTTAGATTTCAAAAGAAAGGGGTGATTGCTGGCAAAGTTCCACTGGGGTAAGTGTGAGGGGCTCAGGGTGGTCAGCAGAATTAGTGACCATCTGGAAAAGGGCTGGATAGCAAAAAAAAAACTCCACATTTGCTAACAATATAAAAGTAGCCAGAGTCAAAACGGAAAGCTCAGTGAGACCATCTCATCATCTGGATGCAGGAGTTGAACGTGGTGTTAGTAGGTTGGAAGGCCCCTGCCCAGAATGGCCAGAGGGGTGTTGTAGGTGGACCTGTCTCTGCCCCTGTCTCCTGGATGGGCCTGAGAGCAGCACTGCAGAGAGCGGCTCTCCTGGATGGAGCCCTCAGCCCTAGGTCAGAGCTTGTCCTGCAGAACCCTGGGCATAGCATCGTGGAACTCGTGGATCCTCTCGTTGGGGAAGATGTTGTACATCATCCAAGCAAGTGGACCACCATGGAAAGAGGTATTCCAGTACCTGAGAGAATTAGCCATGTAGGAGACGATTTATCATGACCTGGACAATGCACAGTTACCCACAGATCCTGATGAGATCCAATGCACAAGGTCCATGTGGCAGAAGTTTGTACGGAGCGCCCCATCTTCATATGCCAACTCATTGGCAGTGATGGAATGGAAAGGCAAAGAGGGCCCAGCGGTAGATGAGGTGGCTGCCCGACTTGGGCAATATGAAGAAAGTCTCTCTTCTCTCCTTGTCTCAACTGTGAAGAAACTGTCCTGGAAGGTCCAGCAACTTGAAGAGAATATATCCTCCCCACCTGTACGAGCCAGTGTCTCAGCTGTTAGGAGCAGACGTTTCACCAGTCAAGATAAAGAATACAGGGGGTACACACCATGAGGCACCCTGTGGTTCGTGAGGAGGTGGGATGGACAACCTACTTCAATCCTACATGGGCATGGGTACAGGAACTGCAAGGAAGAGCAACCACAAAAGGGATCCAGGAAAAGTGCAGCCCCAGTTCCCAATCTGCGGTGCCCCAGACAGAATAGAGGGCCTGAGCCTACTTCTGATCCCCTTGAAGGAACCTCCAAGTCATTTCTACAAGAAGTGAGTAAAGGATCATCCTGGTGGTGCCCCAAGGCCAGAGCCCTTCCCAGCAGAGGCTGTTTTGGCCAAGCAAGAGTCCCTGGGGAGAGGGAGCCAAGGGAAGAGCAGAGCTGGCTCCCGCTCCAAGCTTGCCATGGGCAAGAGAGGTGGAGAGAGCCAGGGCAGGAGTGGTGGCCGGGAGGTGCCAGAGCAGTGGGCAAGACCCCAGCCCAAAGGGCCCCCAGGAGCCCTGAGCAGGGGCTGTGCTCAGTGCTGCAGAGGACAAGAAGCAGCCCCCGGGGGCCAGCCTGAAAAGAAAGCTCTAGAAAGCTTCCTCCCCCCGGACAAGCCAGTGTCTCAGCTGTTAGGAGCAGACGTTTCACCAGTCAAGATAAAGAATACAGGGGGTACACACCATGAGGCACCCTGTGGTTCATGAGGAGGTGGGATGGACAACCTACTTCAATCCTACAAGGGCATGGGTACAGGAACTGCAAGGAAGAGCAACCACAAAAGGGATCTCTCCAGGAAAAGTGCCGCCCCAGTTCCCAATCTGCGGTGCCCCAGACAGAATAGAGGGCCTGAGCCTACTTCTGATCCTCTTGAAGGAACTTCCAAGTCATTTCTACAAGAAGCAAGTAAAGGATCATCCTGGTGGTGCCCCAAGGCCAGAGCCCTTCCCAGCAGAGGCTGTTTTGGCCAAGCAAGAAGCCCTGGGGAGAGGGAGCCGAGGGAAGAGCAGAGCTGGCTCCCGCTCCAAGCTTGCCATGGGCAAGAGAGGTGGAGAGAGCCAGGGCAGGAGTGGTGGCCGGGAGGTGCCAGAGCAGTGGGCAAGACCCCAGCCCAAAGGGCCCCCAGGAGCCCTGAGCAGGGGCTGTGCTCAGTGCTGCAGAGGACAAGAAGCAGCCCCCGGGGGCCAGCCTGAAAAGAAAGCTCTAGAAAGCTTCCTCCCCCCGGATGCAGGGCCCCAGGGCCACCGTGGTGCAGCAGGAGCAGCAGGCTCCTGGCCCAAAGGGCCCAAAGGAGCCCTGGCCCTTAAGGGCCCCTGCTCAGTGCTGCAGAGGAAGGCAAAAAAACCCCCAGGAGGCTTCTTAGGCCACCTCGGGGGCAAAAAAAGCCTTCCTCCCCCCAGCTGCGGGGCAGGAGAGGCCACCTTGGTGGTGCAGGAGCAGCAGGCAGGAAGCCTGCAGGCAAAAGGGAGCGGAGGAGCCCTGACAAGGGGTCATGCTCGATGCTGCAGAGGAAGGCAAAAAACCCCCGGGGAGCAGTGCCAATGTGTCCCGGGGGAAAATTCCTTCCTGACCCCAGCTGGGGCTGGCGATGGGCTGTTCCCTGAGCATGTGAGCCAGACCTGCCTCCTGGTCCCACCCGCTGGTCCTGCCTCCCTGTTCTTGTTCGTTTGTTGTTTTTTGTTTTGCATTACACATCTGAGGTGGACATCATTGCTCTGCTGCTATTAATTTCTCTTCAAAGACTCATCGACATGAAAGCAAGTAGAATCAACTATTTCACCCAGCCAAAGTTTGTCATTGAGAATGTCACACTGCAACACTTGCAGCTCCTCAGGCTACTGGGTGGTAGAACAGAAGCCAATACCCAAGGTAGGGGTGATCCCGAGAAGGCAACGGTTCAATTCCTGCTTCACTTCAAATGGCTGATAAATCCCACTGAATGACAGCTGGTAATGTTTCAGAAGGACAATGAATAAGAAAATTTGTAGCTGGTGCTATTCTGAGAACTGTATGCACTGCAATGACTTGATACAGCCATGAAGGTCCAGAGGACCTTGTAAATGAGAATGAGATGGCTCTCTGTTTGGGTTAAAATAAATAATGAAAAGGTGCAGAGAGTCCAACCAGTGCATAGGCTTCCTTTACGTCCTCTTCACATGATTTTCACAAAGAAATGAATGTAACTCTTTGCAACTTCTTTCTCCATCATTGAATACCGTGTTGGAAGGGACCTCAAGGATCATCTGGTCCAACCTCTCTTGGCAAAAGCACAGTCTAGACAAGATGGCCCAGCAACCTGTCTACTGAGTCTTAAAAGTGTCCAATGAAGGGGAAATCTACCACTTCCCTGGGGAGATTATTCCAATGGCTGATTGTTCTCACTGGGAAAAATTTATTCGTGTGTCATGAATCTTTCCATCATGTGATTGAATAGATTATTCCAATGGCTGATTGTTCTCACTGGGAAAAAAATATTCGTGTGTCATGAATCTTTCCATCATGTGATTGAATTGTAAAAATAAGAACAGAAAACAAAACTAAACCAAAAAAAAAAAAAAGACAAGCAAAAATACCTAACACAAAACCTTCCTGTGATGAAAGCAAAATCTCTGTCTCACACTCTGGTGGAAAAACAACAAGAGTGAGGTGGCAGAAATCCATATTCTGGAGTGATTTCTTGCTACGGAGAAAAGTGATCTCTGGCTATGCTGGCATCAGCAAGCAGCGTGGTGCGAGTGGAGCAAAGCAACTGGGGTTGAGGACTCGGTGTCTGCCTTACAGATGCTTTTCCTGCCTTGCTTTAGAATCAGTCTAGTTTGGTCCTGTGGGCTGTGCACCCACAAAACAAATGGAGCAAAAAACATCAAGTCTGGGAGCACATAGAATCAGAGAATTGTCCGGGTTGGAAGGGACCTTTCAGATCATTGAGTCCAACCATCAACCTCACTCTGTTAAACCCCATCATTACCCCATGTCTCTAAGCACTATGGCAACCCGGCTTTTAAATCGCTTCCCTGAGCAGCCCAGTCCAAGGATTAAGAACCCTTTCCCTGGAAACATTTGTCCCAATCTCCAACCTGAACCTCCCCTGGCGCAACTGGAGGCCATTTCCTCTTGTCCCATCACCTGGGACTTGGGAGAAGAGACCAACATTTTCTGGTTTAGCTACAAACAAAAGGAAAGCAGTTTGCACGTTGTGACTGCTCCCGGGGGGTAAATTGAAGCACAGTGAGTGGGGATGGCTCAAGGGTGGCCTGAACCACGGGGCCAACACAGGTGAGTGATAGTTTGTGGTTGGGATCTCCACTTGTGAGAACAGGATAACAAAACTCAGCCAGAATTGCATGGAAAATTGGTTTGGTAGATGTTTAACGGTGTTTATGAATAAAAAGGTAAGGGTAGATTTATACTATATGTGATAACATAGTTAAATTGGTTTTTACAGGTGCTATCCCTCAGATATATTCAATTTTGTGTCTGCAATTTTTTGTTATTCTGGACTTGCTTTACACAGTTGATCCAAATGAAGAATTATGAAAGCAGAACCTCAACACAGTCATATTTGAAATCCCAGCAGTAATTTTGATTATGCTCTAGCATTCATCCTTCTTTTCAACACAACATTGAAGTCTAATTTAACTATGAAAAGCAACAGGAAGAAAAAAAAAAAGGTGCTATCTTATCCAACATATATTCTGGTTGTTTGTTCTCAGTTATGTATTTTAAGAAGCAAAAGGGTGGTGCGTAACCAGCCACAGAACCTCCTCTTAGTGTTGCATTAATCTGTTTATAAGATTGCTTCTTTGTGTCTGCAATAGACTTACACCTCAAGCTGCCAGTAAGAATTCTGTCAGAGTGAGCAAATAGCCCTGTTTTGCACCATAAATCAGTCTCACTTGAATATTTCAGAGAGCACCTTGGAGAAAAAAAAAAAGAAAGGAGTGAAAATGTTCTGGTTAGACATCTTTGATATGATATGCTTTTATTTGCACATAAATCCATTTTTCATTTAGTTGCCTTTTAACTGCATAAATAAAGCAGAAATGGGTAAGGAGAATTTATAGCACAGGCATGATGTTTGTATCCAGAGCTTTAATTTCATCTTTTATCTCTCTCAATGCTCAGTAAAATTCAGGATGAAATCGAATGTTGAAACCTGGAGATCCTCCCTCAAACGACACACCCAGCTTCTGCAGTTGTAGCTACCATCACTGATGAACACGTAACGTGCTCTTTTTAGAGCAAATGTTTGTTCCAGAGTGGGCCTGTTTCCTCCAGCTTATCCTGTCATTAGCAGTCCCTCCTCTGTCACCTGCTGACGAGCTGCAATGCACTAAATATATTCCCATCCCCAGCTCCTACCAGCACGTGCCCCGGTGTCCTCCATCTGCACGACACTCAAAAAACTCACTGGTTTATAGGCTTTGACATGTCCCTCATACAAGACAGTTGAAGGAGTCTCATTGCTCTCCATAAAACCACAGACCAAATGCGTGCAGTTCTGCCCCGCTCATAAAAATCTTTATCATTCCTCTCTTCAGTTTCTCCACAGGCAGATGATTTAGCAAAGACTGGTAAGAAGATTTTCCTAATGAAGTTAATTACGCGCTTGAGAAGGATCTCTCTAGGTGTGAGGAAAAAACCAGGGGTGTCCTGCAGGCTGCCTTGTGTCGTCCTGTCTCTTTGGAAATGCTGTCGGCTCTCGAGCAGCGCTCTTTCCTTGCTCCGGGGTGAGTTATGCACAGCATCTCTTAGGATTAATAAATGGCTCTTCCTAATATGTTCCTCTCATGACTGATGTTCCAGCACAGTCATAAAGCGCATGAACTGATTTATTAAGATATTACAGGAAAATATTGGGACTGCTTCTGTGAATACCTCACAAGGGATGTACAGCTGGAATTTATAAACGCAGCGGTGTAACTGTCATGTACACGACGGATCACCGGTGTAAAAATTGTGGCACCAAGATGATGTTGTGATCCTGGAAGGGTAAAAAATATTTTAAAAATGTAAAACTTCTGAACTGATGGTCTTGAGCAACATTCGTTATGGTTTCATGTTGACACCAGCATTATTTCTGCTTCCATTACAAGTCACCTGCCCCATCTCTTTAACTATTCATGGTGGCCATCTGCCTGAACCACGCAGGCTGAACTAGATACCGCAGCATCATTTGATATGTATCCCAACCTCTGCTCCTTCTCCCCTTTCCAGCCTCTGGCCTTTCAGGCACTGAGCAGCATCCACCTGGCTAGACATTCACTTTAATCTGCCTGGTGGCTTTTTCTTGGTGATGACTTCGATTCATCAGTGCAAACCTGATCCATTTAAAACCGTTAGCTCTAAAGTTCGGAGCATGTTGGCCATAGGCAAGGGCTGTCATTTGCCTCAGGAGGAGAGTGCTTCCATCCATTTGTCTAAGTAGAGCCTAATTCCTATTCAGAGGTCTCTAACTTGTAGAGGGCTGCAGGGAAGGGAGATGAAACCCACCCTGAACAATTACTGTAAAGGCTTCCAAAGGAATTTGATTTCCTCAGCAATCTTAAATGCTGGCCTCCTGCTTTAATTTTGTTCCCTCTAGGATGGAACACAATTAGAGGGGATTAGGCTTGGAGTTTTTCCATTTCAAAAAGAGAATGTTTTCACTTTTCACCTAATGAGGCTGGCTCACTGAGAATAATGTGTGCCTTGAAACTCACGTTAAAAACAAATTAAAAGTAACAGCTGCACTGAAAATTAAGAGCAGAACTGTTCCTTGTCTTTGCATAGGCAATTGCGCGTTAGGGTTGGGTAGTACCAAAGCCTACGTTGCTATTAAAGCTGGTTTCTGTTGCACAGTGCCAAAACGGGTGGAGAGATGCATCTTCTGCCTCAGAGTATGAATAAGCCAAAGCTTATTCGAGTCAAACAGAAATTTTTATTGACTTTGATAGTAGCTGGGATGGGCTTCGCAACTCCAGAGCTTCAAAGGAGCTCTGTAGTTCTCTGTGACTGTCATTAAAAGTCCATGAAAAATGTAAGCAATTCCACCTGGTCCTCTACCAAGGGCTGTTTCTTGATTTTTATCAGGTTACGAGGGAGACCAACATTAATTGGGCAGTGATCTGTTTGTGGGAACCAGGCAATAGGTTTTGATATCGTTACGCTCATTTGTGTGGGCCTTTAATTCTCGTTCCCATAACAGACTGAAAAGATTTCGTGCAAAGTGTTTTCCTCTCTTTTTGTCTCCTGCTAAAACCATTTTTATAGCGTACCTAAGTTAAATGTGTTCCATCTGGGTTATGAAGATGATAAGCAATATGGAAAGCAGGCTCTGTTCATTTGCATCGTGATATACTTCAATGTGAGCATAGACAACTTCTCCCTCTCTCCTGCTGAGTGCTCTTTGCCTTTTCCAAATTCTTTATATAGGGGAATTTTTCAAAGTAATGAATGTTGCAAAAGATGACGTCAGCAGAGGGGTCTTGCGGGTCCTGCTGTCGAATGATCCCATCCTACTGCCCTCCTGACATCTGCAGGCTAATTTTGGAGCCCGGGAATTGGCAGCGCTGCGCTTTTGGAGCAAGGTTTTGAGTTATATCTCAGAGCATGTGGAAATGTGTCATGTCAACTTGACATGTTAAGCAATATTTTGATGAGTCATGTACTATAAAGCATGACTTAAAATATCTTTTCACATCTACGCTACACTGATCTGGTTCAGTCTGCTTCCACTCATCTTTACCACGTCCCATTGCTCCCTGCTCACCCCCTGCATCTCCATATGTCACCATCACCTTTCCTCTCCTACCTAGGTCATTAGGTCTCAATGTGAATGAAAAGCTCAGCAGCTCAGTCCTGCAAAGCCCACGCTGCATGGCAAAGTTGGCTCTAGAGGGGCTGAGAGAGTTTGCAAAAGTTTCCTGAGCTCTGAGGTGTGGAAGAGGGAGAAAAGCCTCATTAACTGCACCGCCCAGGCTCCCCCAGTCACTTTGTTCTGGCAACTTTTACCATGAGTGGAGGGAAACCAGCAGGGTTTATGCAGTATATCACATATACAATGGCAAAGCAGGTCACTATATTCTGCTGAGTTGCTGAGCTAATATGCCACCACTCCAGCAAGGCACTGGACAACCCTTGGTAGACCAAGGTAGACCATCTCTTCTTGCCACCAGCCTGAACCTTCACGTTGCTCTTGAGTCCTTGTTTTTTTCCCTTATATTTTAATACCTTTCCAGGCCGCAGTTTTTCCTGTGAAATTCCCTCGGTTTGCTGTCGATCCCAGTCTCAACAAACTTGTCTCTGCCTGCTGTTTTCTTCTCCCCGCTTGGCACATCTTTAGCCAACGTGCTTTCTCACAGCGTCTCCTCACACCTCAGCCCTTCTCTCGGGATCCTGAGCCAGAGTTGTGCAGCTGGGCTGCCTCAAAACCAGCCCTTGGCTCACACCTGGCCATCACCTGGGGAGGAAGGTTGCAAAAGGGCTCCTCCAAGCAAACTCCCACTGCAGGCTCACCTCCACCAGTTGCTGTGAAATGCTGAAGACAGGGATGTTTTTCTCCCGTGACCGTGGGTGTAGCTAGGTGTCTTTGTGAAACCGCGGGGACTTGGCGCCTGATGCCTTAAATCATGATTTTTCTTGTTTTTCTTCCTTGGGTGGGAAGGGAAGGGTAGGAGGTGAGATTGTTACCACCCACTCGTCTAGTAATAGTCTGGCATTTTGAGCACCTACCACCTCGTCTCCCAAATCACAGAATCACAGAATGGTAGGGGTTGGAAGGGATCTCTGGAGAGCATCTAGTCCAACCCCAATGCCAGAGCAGGTCCACCTAGAGTAGGTTGGAAAGGAATGTGTCCAGGTGGGTTTGAATGTCTCCAGAGAAGAAGACTCTACCACCTCTCTGAGCAGCCTCTGCCAGGGCTCTGCCACCCTCACAGGAATGAAGTTTCTCCTCAAGTCTAGATGGAAAGCCACCCTCACAGGAAAGAAGTTTCTCCTCAAGTGTAGATGGAAATTCTTATGTTCAAGTTTGTGCCTGTTACCTCTTGTCCTGTCCCTGGGCACCACTGAAAAAAGACTGGCCCCATCCTCCTGATGCCCACCCTTTGAGTATTTATAGGTGTTGATCAGCTCCCCCTGAGAGCTCTGTGAGCCCTGGGCTAGAAGGCATTCAGTCTGAGTCGGTGGCAGCAGCCATTCCTGGAGTATTTATAGGTGTTGATCAGATCCCCCCGAGAGCTCTGTGAGCCCTGGGCTAGAAGCAGTCAGTCTGAGTCGGTGGCAGCAGCCGTTCCTGACTTTGCAGCAGGTGCCTGCCCACGCAGTGCTGCCCCAACAGAGCTCAGGAAAGGCGTTGCAGCAGCCCACACCTCAGCACAAGCTCTCTACGGGGCTACCATGGAGGCTACAAGGGAGTCTCCTGGCATCAGATGGACCTTACTTCCCCACAGTCCCAGTGAAATCCTGCAAATAGACCAAAAATATGCAGCCGGGCTGGAATCTCCTGGGTTTTGCAGTTTGCCTCGGAAATCCAGGGCTGTTGGCATCCCAGTCTTTTTGACAAGGGATGGAGGGATCGTGTTGGGGAAAACTCTAGACGAAAGGTTAATAGGTCTGGTCCTTGTGAAGCAAACTAGTATTCCCAGCCTCCCCAGGAACCCTTGAGATGACATGTCATCTCCTCTGAGTTTTTCATCCCATTCCTTCCCCAGAGGTTAAACCGCAGGGGCAGAAATCACGTGCCTGCTCATGCTGTGGGTCTGCACCTCCAACACGGGTGTCGTGGCAGGGTCAGGCACAGAGGTGGACTTCCGAGCCCCCAGACATCTCACCTCACCTCTCCCTGCTGCTGAGATGAAGTCAACCTTGCTCCAAGTCTAAGGTGGTGCAATGAGAAAAAGAGACTTTCCAAGAAGATTCCTCTTCTTCCTTCCCCAAAAACACCCAGATCTTTTCATCTTGTTTGAGGATTTTAGGAGCATTTTAGCAGATACTGGCGAACAGCAGAAAGGGTTGGGGTTTTTTTGGCAGACGCAAAGGATCAGAAGAAACTTGTTTCACGCTTGACGTACAGAAGCAGGGGAGGCTTCAAAGATTTGTTCACGGGTAGATATCAACTATACTGAAATAATTAGCTCTGCGCGTATCGCTGCCCTGACCCCTGCCTCCGCATCACTCCTCAGCAGCCCCTTTGAGCTCCTCGTTAAGGTGCACGTCAGCACCAGGATAGTGAAACTATTGACCCCCGCACTCACTCTGCTAACACTCTTAAATTTGTTTCACGCTCATCAACCTTGATCAGAAATTCTTCCCTTGACGTTGAAGAGCCCATGACGAGATCTTCTACTTCAAAAGAAAAGTAAGAGGCTACCTGAAAAAAAATTGGTTTTGAATGATGAGGTGAAGAGAAATCAGTGCACGGTGAAAAATATTCACTGCCAGGTTCTACTCATGCTTTTTCCTTGCCCCATCCACTGAAAATCTTTATTCCAGTACAGCACCAAGGGGCCTGAGCCTTCAATCCGCTCTCTGTCGCTGTTCCTCATTTTCCTTAGCATGACAGATTTTATTTTGTCTCCATTTTACAGACGTTTAGGGAATACAGAGAGGTATATGAAGTCTATGACCTCTCTCCACGAAGCAAGGCATTCATTATTGATCATACCAGATGTGTTCGTCTAAAGGCGTTTGCAGGTTTTTAAACTTTAATCGACAGGTAATAGTCAATTCATTGCCGATTAAGATTTACTGAAGGTTTTCCCTCTAAAAGCACTGCTTTTAAGAGACATTGGAATATATCATCACGGAGTAGCCAGCTCTCTCCTCTGGCTGCGTGCTGTTTCTGAGATACAGCAGGGAGGAGAGTAGCAACGCGTGAACATTTCTCAATACCATTTTGAAGAGGGAAGGGAGAAGGTGTTAAAATTTAATTTGGGCGATGTATAACTTATTTTACCAAGGCTGCCTCTGATAAAAGATGCAAAAAAGCTGCTTCTAAAATAAGACTAGCATAACATTATTAGTTAAAGACTTATTTTTTTTTTCCCCACGGTGTGAAAAAATCACTGTCTCACATGCCAAGGACTAGGAAGCCTGCAACAGTTAGAGAGTCTGGTTCCTATAGTGACTGTTAGAGCAACTGTTAGCATCCAAAGTGCTTCTCATCTAATGATTGAAATAGTTAAAAAAAAAAAAAATCTCCTTTCAGAGACAGTTGCTGGATGAGTGGAGTGTTTATTATCAAGCTTTACATCTATAATAAGGTGATACAGATCAGAAATGGAGTCTGGGGAAGGGCCAGAGAAAATTTTGCCAGGGTCTAAATACACAGGCTAACTTGTCTCCAATCCCTGCTGTGTGCATTTAACTCTTTTAAATGCTGCAGAGATACATTTCTGGAGAAAATAAATGAATAAATAAACAAACCTGGAACACAACTTTTCATATATGCTGAAGAATACATTAGCCCCAGCTAAATAACAATCTCTTAAGACTTAATCGGGCCATTTCCAGGTAGAACTGTCTTAATTCACTCCAGGGGCTGCTCCCCCCTGCATCTGTCCAGGACACCTTTGGGATGATTAATAATACAACTGGAACCATTGGAAATGAGATATTCTTCCTGCAAAGAGAAATGCACGTTCCACATTTTCAATGTGCCGATCTTACTAATTTTGATGAGAGAAGCGCTGGCATCCCCAAAGCTCTGATGCAGATGAGTTTGGGATACCTTGGAACAATTTACGGATTATGTCAAGAAACTGAAAAGAAGTCAGGATCAATCTAGCTCAATTAAGAGCAAACCATATATTAAGAAGAGGAGTGGAGAGATTTGCATAAGGATCCTTGATAATCAGAAGCTAAGTATCTTCAGAGAGTCCACAGGTTTAAAACCTGACCTTAGACTCCACAATTTAAAGTAATTGATGTTACAAAGTCTCGAGAGGGTGTGCTTCTTTGACATTTGGATTAATCCTTTGCTATGGTCTATGGTTTTCATTATTAAAGTGCCTCTCCTGTGGCCAGAGGCCACACCATTCCCTGCAGACTCTGGCTTTTTAGGAGAAGCCCTCTGGGTCTAATGCTAGTAGCAACAGCTGGGCACTGCTCCTCTTGTACACAATCTTCTGTAGGCCTGGAAGAAGATCCCTGGTTGCTCTAAGTTGTTATTGCTTCCTTGAAATCAGTGAGTATCAGGACAAAAAGATCTGCTGCAGGGGAGGGGCTTCCAACCTCCATAGCCCAGCTCCAGGTGACTGGGAGGAAAAATCTACTGTTACTTAGAAAACGCTGTGTCAGATATGAAACCAGCACAATTAGTCCACAATGGTTTATATACGTATGTCTTCTTGAAGAAACATAAATCCTATGACCTTTGTAAAAAAAATAAATGTTTTTATTATCTTGCATGTATATATTACCTGGCATGAAAGGTGTGATTTTCTAGATTCTTACTGTAAATAC
The DNA here is from genome assembly GCF_001431845.1 of Calidris pugnax. Classification (NCBI taxonomy): domain Eukaryota; kingdom Metazoa; phylum Chordata; class Aves; order Charadriiformes; family Scolopacidae; genus Calidris; species Calidris pugnax. The sequence continues at coordinate 182,868 of NW_015090874.1, read as the reverse complement.
TAGGAATATCATACATCTATCTGATGGGGGAGGGCTATGAAAAATTGTGTGTGGAGGAATATGCTTTTTAAGCAAAGACTTTGGCTTTTCTTTCAAGAGAGATCCAAAGGATGTGCTACTGAAAGCCTTTCTCTCCTTTTTAGCTGCCAGTTAAAAGGGCAGATATTTCTGGTTCTGGCCTGTGACCTTCTGACTGAAGATGATGAAATGTGTCAGGCACATCTATGCCTAGATTTTTCAAAAGCAATATTTTTATTGCTTTTAGGCACTGTTGGTGCCTAAATGATACCACTTAAAGCCAAGTTCTTTGTGCAGCCCCTTTTGCAATGGGTTGACAGTTGTCCTCACCGGGGGAGGGAGCTGTGGATCCCTGCAGCCCTGGCCATGCAGAAACTCATTCATGGCTCTCAAGAAAACCCATCCTTCTCATCACCCTGGTCTTTTCCTCAAGTATGTATTTTATGGAGGTTCCAACTGTGTAAAAAGTAAAAATGCCCGGTATTAACTAAGTGATGGCTTTTAGTGATGGTTTTTTATCAGAGTGAGGTTGATGGTTGGACTAGATGATGTTAAAGGTTCCTTCCAACGCAGACAATTTTATGATTCTGTGACAATTATTCACTCCTAACCCCACCTGCTAACCCTAAGGATTTCGGATCTCTTGTCATGCCAACCTAGACAATTCTATGATTCTGTGACACTTAATTATTCACTCTTAACCCCACCTGCTAACCCTAAGGATTTCAGATCTCTTGTTGTATCTTCTTATGTCCCTTTGCAGAAAGTGTCCTTTCCATTCAAACCTGGAAATATTCACCCAAAGGACACAGTAATTCCAGGTACTCTAGCTTTGCTCTCTTTTTTTTTTTTTTTTGCTGTATTTGAAGGTCATTTCTCTAATTGCTTCTTTTTCAGGGAAGGTGACTAGGAGGGTGGGGAAGGAACACACCTTCCTGCTGCAGAAGTCCAGCACAGACATCCATGTCCCATGGGCACTACCCAGGAGTGAATTTCCTACAGAAGCATCACCAGTGTTTGTTCTGTAAGTGAGCTCCATAGGCCTCCTCGTTAGTGCTGCTTTCCCTCGTAAGGCTCATTTTGGGAGGGGTTCAGAGCCCGGGGTGTCAACCCAGCTGCTTGCTGATTGAAGTCAGTGGCAGGACAGAGCTCCAGGGGAACAAAGCCAGGCCAGTGCCTACCCACCTGTAGCTCTCTGAAGCCAGACAGGTTGAAATAATGAAGCTGTAATTGAAGGGCACCTTTCAGATAAAATGCTTCCCAGTGATGGAACCGGTATGCTGTGCCAGAATGTAAGTACGGGTTCAACATACGTTAGCATGTTAATGACTGAGAGAGAGGTGTCAATGGGGAGTTATGGCAGCGAAGGAAAATGGTAAAAAAAAAATTAAAAAATCACTGAATGCTATGAGGTTGGAAGGTCCCTCTGGAGAACATCTAGTCCAACCCCCTGCCAAAGCAGGTCTACCCAGAGCAGGTTGCACAGGAACGTGTCCAGGTGGGTTTGGAATGTCTCCAGAGAAGGAGATTCCACCACCTCCCTGGGCAGCCTCTGCCAGGGCTCTGCCACCCTCAAAGAAGTCCTTCCTCATGTTTAGATGGAATTTCCTGTTGTGCCCATTGCCTCTTGTCCTGTCCCTGGGCACCACTGAAAAAAGACTGGCCCCATCCTCCTGACACCCACCCTTTTAAGTATTTATAGGCGTTGATCAGATCCCCCCTCAGCCTTCTCTTCTCCAGACTAAAAAGACCCAAGTCCCTCAGCCTTTCCTCATCAGAGAGATGCTCCAGACCCCCTCATAATCTTTGTGGTCCTAATGAGAATTTTAGTTAAAAATAAATGTTTACATCTCTAAATATAAAACATGTAATGTTTTTTACTTTCAGATGTTTATTAAAAATTTCCTCCGGACTAGATTTTCACAGGGTTTGGGAACCACATTTATTTTATGAAAACACTTTTTCTTTTGATGTGTATTTCCCACTGTGTTCCTTACTTTCCGTGTCTCGTGATTCTGACAGGCAGCTCTCCTCTCTGGGACCCAAATCCCAGACCTACAGAAACTGCCCTGCTAATTTAGCTAGTCTTTTGCTGCCCACTATATGTTGCCCTAAACTGCCAGCTGTCGCTTGTAAAAGGAGATTTCAAATTCAGGTCCTGCACACCTGAAATCATTTAACTCCTAATGTTGCTTTTCCCATGATTGCTAATTTGTTTTGTCTTGACTGGGACTGAATTCGAATCTGAGTCAGAAGAGATGGAGATTTCTTCTTTTTTGGACTAACATTGTGGGTGAACAGTGACTGTCACCCAGCACAAGTGGTAATGCAGCAATAATAGTGATACTTACCTTCTCCCTTCCCCTTAGAGATTTTACATTCAAAAATTACCACTCTTTCGGAGGCATTTTTCTATAAATGACTGATCATCTCTGATATTTGAGAGTGAAACTGAAGCCAAATCTCATTTTAAGAGAACTACGAATAAACAATAGCACAACCAGTATAAGGAGAAAGCAAGCTGGGTAAATTGTAGTAAATGATTCTTCATTTTTAAACATCACCTATATCAGCAACACAGAGAAAGTAAGTTGCTTTATAATGTATCTTAATGGGGAAGTTTTCTGTTAAGAGAGATTAACAATAAATGTTATATGTGACAGACAGGGAGTATAGGGAGATCAGCCTGATTGTTTGCTGATAATTACTTTCTGAAATCTAGCTGATGGAGAGCAACATGCACATTGACAAACTGGCCAGTGAAAAAGCCATTTCTGGCTGTTGCCCAAGGCCATTAAATGGGGCAAGGGCAGCGCGGGTCAACTGAGTGAGGAGGAAGAGAGCGGCTGTACAGCCCACACATCTTCCTGCTCCTCATCCACCAGCACAAACAAGCATTTTTGGGCTTGGTGGTGAGGATTCTACTGTTTTAATATCAGACAACGGGGACAAAAAGGCATGGGAGGGTGTCCTCCCTCCTGCTAATAGCCCAAATGCCATCAAATACACTGTGCTGCTGATACGTGCTACATTGGTTATCTTTTGGAGAAGAAAATGCACCAAGTAATCAAAGTTCAGACCACATCTTTCGTGATTTTTTTTTTAATTATTAAAGTGGTGCGATCCTTTTGGAATCAGACATGAAACTGGCCAGAAAGAGAAACTCTAAAGAAGATGTGGAAAATTACTTCAAAGAAATTGGCAGCCCCGTGCACACTGGGATTTTGTTTTGATCTTTCACATTATAACAGACTGCCTGTGATCTTTTGGATGAAATGGTTTCCTTGGTTGCTATGATGTGTTTTCTTTGGTTTTCCTGCTTGTGTTTTGGTTTGGTTCGTTGTTTTGCTTTTTTTTTTTTTTTCCTTTTTAAAAGATGCTTATGTGAGAATTAAGTAAGCACCTACCTTTACATACGTCACGATTTCTGAATCGATGTTGTCACTGCTGCAGTCAGTAAACTCTGCTTCCTAACACTACAGGAAAACGTGTCACACAGGTCTGGGGCTGGACAGACATCAGAAATACAAGGTCTCAGAAAACACAGCTGGACTTCCTGGGTGTAGGAGACATTTTCTTTTGGCAGGTACAAGACCTTCTGGCTCATGTGTTGTACCAATCCAATAAATCAATGAAAAGCATTACAAACATACAACGGCTCCCTGTAGAAGAATATAGGCGCAGGCTCAGAGCCTGGAGCTTCGGTGTTTTGCTTTTTATTGCTCTGAGGTGTTTACTGCCGGGTTTCTGCTTTCTGGATCAGGGAACTCTGTGCTTGTTCAATAGCAGAAATAAATGCCCGAAGTGAATTTGGGGAAGGCTGACTTTGCTAACCTTGAGCGCTGAGTGATCCTGTATTTGAAAGGCTTCGGGGTGCTCGAGTGTCAAGGACAGGTGGAGAGTTCTGTTGGCGACAGCCCTCTAGTTTTTGGCTGCAAGCTGTAATTTCAGGAATGAGATCAAAAACCCGAAACCACTCTGGAGGCAGGTTATTGCTGCTGGCTGAGATGAGACGGGAGCGAGGGACGGACAGGAGGAGGATGCCGACAGCAGTGCCATGGCAAATTGAAGCGTACAGCTTGCCTTCAACAGTGTAGGCACCATCAGCCTAGTGCAGCTTCTGGTGGCCCCAGTGAGCCCCGCTTGGGCCCAGCGAGGGCTATGGGTCCGTGGAATGCAGGGCCTGGCCGCTGAGCTAAAGGGCTACCACAATACAGCCTCAAAAATGCAGTGAAACATGTCAGAGGAGCTTGGAAACCAGCAGTGACTCTGGCCTGGTGGAAATATCTAGGGGAATAAGAAGAGGGTAGATTTAGATGAGATATTAGGAAGAAATTCTTTGCTGTGAGGGTGGTGAGACACTGGAACAGGTTGCCCAGAGAAGCTGTGGCTGCCCCATCCCTGGAGGGGTTCAAGGCCAGGCTGGATGGGGCTTGGAGCAACCTGGTCTGGGGGAGGTGACCCTGCCCATGGCAGGGGGGTTGGAACTCCATGATTTTTAAGCTCCTTTCCAACCCAAACCATTCTATGGTGCCTCACTCTCTCTGCCTCTAAGGCGTGTGGGGGGAATATGTGCCGGTAGCGGACACCGCCATCAGGGCGGCTTCTGGAAATCTTCACACCCATGCACACCTCCCCGTTATTTCTCTTGATGTTTTTTTTTTTTTTTTTATCAGCTGGAGGAACCGCCTCCATCCCCAGCAGACACCCGCCCTGCGGGGGACACAAGAGCCGCCTTCGCCGGTCTGGAGGCGGGCCGCCGTTCACCTGAGGCGGCG
>NW_015090874.1:177666-178062 GCF_001431845.1 Calidris pugnax | reverse complement strand
CCCCGCCGTCCCCCGGAGGCGGCGGGGGCGGCGGAGGCCCCGCCTCTCCCCGCGCTGTCTTTAAGGCCCTCCTCCTCCTCTTTGCCTTCCTCCTCCTCACCCTCCCTCTCTCCATCCATCCATCCCTCCATCCCTGCCTCGCCACCGGGCTCTGCCTCGCCCGTTTCCCCCCTCTCCTTCCTTCCCCCTCACCCCCTCCCCTCCATTTTCCCTCCCTCCCCCTGCCCACCCCCGCCGCCAGCCATGGCCGACATGAAGACCGGCATCTTCGCCAAAAACGTCCAGAAACGCCTCAACCGCGCCCAGGAGAAGGTGCGACGCGGGGCGGGTAAAGGGATGGGGCGGCGGGGGGTACGTACTGAGGAGGGGTGGCGGGACCGGGGGGCGGCCCCGCGG
>NW_015090874.1:130747-177619 GCF_001431845.1 Calidris pugnax | reverse complement strand
GGGGGGGGCGCGTTATTATGTAACTGGCCCATTTAGCCGCCTCAGTCGCCCCCCGGCCGGCCGTGTCGTTGTCCTGTCGTGTCCCCCCTTCTCCCGGGGACGGGTCGCTCCCCTCAGGGGAGGCGGCGGTGCCGGCAAACACCTGCCCGCAGGCCCCGAGCAGCTGCCGCTTCCTCGCCCTTCACGGGGCTCCCGGCGGGGAGAGGGCGGCGGGGGGGGTGGTGGTGGTTTGTGGGGGTGTAGGCCCGGTGGCCACACACCGCGGTGGGGTGGCCGGGCTGCCGCCCCGGCCGGTGAGGGGAGAAGCGGGGTGTTCGCCTCGCCTCACCGCCAGCCCTTCCTAAGAGGATTGCCTTTCCTTTAATATCCGCGCCGGCTCATCCCCCCCCCCGGGCGAAGCCATCCTCCTTGCAGAGGCAGCCGGCTTGCGGTGCTGTGACAGAAGGCCCTACATCCCTTCCACCCTCTCCTTTGGTGGGACAGAGGACCCTACGTCCCCCTGCCATTCCTCCCTTTGGTGGGACAGAAGACCCTACATCCCTTTCAGACCTCCCCTTTCATGGGACAGAAGACCCTACGTCCTCTCCATCCCCCCCTTTGGTGTGACAGAGGACACTGTGTCCCCCCCCATCCCTGCCTTTGGTGGGACAGAAGACCCTACGTCCCCCCTCACCCCTCCCTTTGGTGTGACAGAGGACCCTACATCTTTCCCGCCCCGCTTTGGTGGGACAGAAGACCCTACATCCTTCCCCCCCTGCTTTGGTGGGACAGAAGACCCTACGTCCCCTCCAGCCTCTCCCTTTGGTGGGACAGAAGACCCTACATCCCTTCCACCCCTTCCTTTGGTGTGGCAGAGGACCCTACATCTTCCCCCCACCTTTGGTGTGACAGAAGACCCTACATCCCCTCCAGCCCCCACTTTGGTGGGCCAGAACACCCCCTGGAGATGCTAGCGGAGGAGGCCCATGCCTCTATTAGCAGCTGCTTCAGTTTTGGGGGGCTGCCCGCGGTGTCCTGAGGCTGGTCAAAATGTTGTGCGGCCGCCGGCGTGTGTTGCTTGGAAAGCTCCCGGCCAATTCTTGCGTTCCTGTAGCCTGGAAATTATCAACTGGCAAAGCCAGGGAGGGTTTGTGGGAGTTTCTGCTAGAAGATGAGGGCCTCGTTGTCCATCATTTGTTTTGCTCATCTTCGCTAATAACAGCGGATAGGAATAAATGCTGCACGCAGGTTGTTGCTTGTTTATCTGTTGGGTGTCTTGGTACAGGACCGTAGATACAGGCATTAAACCAAGCAGAAAAGCATTTGTCTGTGACTATATATAGCAGCCGTACCAGCTATTAGGACGGTTTGTTATAAAGCTGTTCTCAGCATGAATTTGGGAGGCACGGTCGTCAGCAAGTGTTGCAAGTCATCTCTTCTGAGGGCTAGTAAAACCTTTATACCCCTCTAGCATGTATCCTGTGTTGTTACATGCCATATGTGTAATAGGGCTCTGGAGAGTTGAAAGAGATTATTTTATGACCACTGTATCTCATGTTTCACTGCCTATAACTCCCCACTTCCCTTTTGCCACACATCAAACTCTGTGGAGCTCTAAGGGAATAAAAACTACATCAATTAATATGTAGAAACGTCTCATATGTAATCACGCCGTTATTTAAGAATTTAATAGTTGAGGCTGTCACAGGATTTTTGTGATGGATTTTTTTCCCCTTTCAAATACTCCTGTCTCGCTCACAAGGTCATAAAGTACTAGACTTTTCAATACCGAAGTGATGAGGCGTTTCCATTTTTGCAGGTTTGGACCACAACCGTTCTCAAGTAAAAGGCATGATGTTCTCTTTAGTAGTTTGCTGAGATCTGGTGGCTTTATGGTGCGAGTTGAGCAGGGTGGGTAGCTGGAGTAGAAGCTGAAAAATACTGTTCATTTCCTTGCATCTCTGTTAGTGTTGTTACGTGTGATTGCCCAGTAAAGCGTTGGGTGTAAGCCTTAAATCTCAAGAACTGCTTCCAGGTGTGTCTGTGCAAACCTGGGAGGTCTTGCTGGCAGAAATGTGCAGGTGTACTGGAGCACACCTTCATCAGAGTACCGGAGGTCTCCTGCTGTTGTGGCAACAACCGCTCATGCACCAGCCCCTGGGTACCTGCCTCGAGCCCGATGGGTGCCTTGGGTGGGAACTGGGGAGGCTGGTGGGATCTGATGGATGGGCTGCTCTCCCTTTGCTGCAGTGGTCAGCCACACTAGCAAAGGGAAGGAATTGTCTGGTTTGATCCAAATGCTCAGAGGGCTGGAGCACCTCTGCTATGAGGACAGGCTGAGAGAGCTGGGGTTGTTCAGCCTAGAGAAGAGAAGGCTCCAGGGGAGACCTTATAGTGGCTTCCCACCACCTGAAGGGGGCTATGGGAGAGATGGAGAGGGACTCTTGATCAGGGAATGTAGTGATAGGACGAGGGGTAACCCCCCCCCGGGCGAAGCCATCCTCCTTGCAGAGGCAGCCGGCTTGCGGTGCTGTGACAGAAGGCCCTACATCCCTTCCACCCTCTCCTTTGGTGGGACAGAAGACCCTACATCCCTTTCAGACCTCCCCTTTCATGGGACAGAAGACCCTACGTCCTCTCCATCCCCCCCTTTGGTGTGACAGAGGACACTGTGTCCCCCCCCATCCCTGCCTTTGGTGGGACAGAAGACCCTACGTCCCCCCTCACCCCTCCCTTTGGTGTGACAGAGGACCCTACATCTTTCCCGCCCCGCTTTGGTGGGACAGAAGACCCTACATCCTTCCCCCCCTGCTTTGGTGGGACAGAAGACCCTACGTCCCCTCCAGCCTCTCCCTTTGGTGGGACAGAAGACCCTACATCCCTTCCACCCCTTCCTTTGGTGTGGCAGAGGACCCTACATCTTCCCCCCACCTTTGGTGTGACAGAAGACCCTACATCCCCTCCAGCCCCCACTTTGGTGGGCCAGAACACCCCCTGGAGATGCTAGCGGAGGAGGCCCATGCCTCTATTAGCAGCTGCTTCAGTTTTGGGGGGCTGCCCGCGGTGTCCTGAGGCTGGTCAAAATGTTGTGCGGCCGCCGGCGTGTGTTGCTTGGAAAGCTCCCGGCCAATTCTTGCGTTCCTGTAGCCTGGAAATTATCAACTGGCAAAGCCAGGGAGGGTTTGTGGGAGTTTCTGCTAGAAGATGAGGGCCTCGTTGTCCATCATTTGTTTTGCTCATCTTCGCTAATAACAGCGGATAGGAATAAATGCTGCACGCAGGTTGTTGCTTGTTTATCTGTTGGGTGTCTTGGTACAGGACCGTAGATACAGGCATTAAACCAAGCAGAAAAGCATTTGTCTGTGACTATATATAGCAGCCGTACCAGCTATTAGTACGGTTTGTTATAAAGCTGTTCTCAGCATGAATTTGGGAGGCACGGTCGTCAGCAAGTGTTGCAAGTCATCTCTTCTGAGGGCTAGTAAAACCTTTATACCCCTCTAGCATGTATCCTGTGTTGTTACATGCCATATGTGTAATAGGGCTCTGGAGAGTTGAAAGAGATTATTTTATGACCACTGTATCTCATGTTTCACTGCCTATAACTCCCCACTTCCCTTTTGCCACACATCAAACTCTGTGGAGCTCTAAGGGAATAAAAACTACATCAATTAATATGTAGAAACGTCTCATATGTAATCACGCCGTTATTTAAGAATTTAATAGTTGAGGCTGTCACAGGATTTTTGTGATGGATTTTTTTCCCCTTTCAAATACTCCTGTCTCGCTCACAAGGTCATAAAGTACTAGACTTTTCAATACCGAAGTGATGAGGCGTTTCCATTTTTGCAGGTTTGGACCACAACCGTTCTCAAGTAAAAGGCATGATGTTCTCTTTAGTAGTTTGCTGAGATCTGGTGGCTTTATGGTGCGAGTTGAGCAGGGTGGGTAGCTGGAGTAGAAGCTGAAAAATACTGTTCATTTCCTTGCATCTCTGTTAGTGTTGTTACGTGTGATTGCCCAGTAAAGCGTTGGGTGTAAGCCTTAAATCTCAAGAACTGCTTCCAGGTGTGTCTGTGCAAACCTGGGAGGTCTTGCTGGCAGAAATGTGCAGGTGTACTGGAGCACACCTTCATCAGAGTACCGGAGGTCTCCTGCTGTTGTGGCAACAACCGCTCATGCACCAGCCCCTGGGTACCTGCCTCGAGCCCGATGGGTGCCTTGGGTGGGAACTGGGGAGGCTGGTGGGCTCTGATGGATGGGCTGCTCTCCCTTTGCTGCAGTGGTCAGCCACACTAGCAAAGGGAAGGAATTGTCTGGTTTGATCCCTGGTGGGCTCTGATGGATGGGCTGCTCTCCATTTGCTGCAGTGGTCAGCCACGCTAGCAAAGGGAAAAAATTGTCTGGTTTGATCCAAATGCTCAGAAGGCTGGAGCACCTCTGCTATGAGGACAGGCTGAGAGAGCTGGGGTTGTTCAGCCTAGAGAAGAGAAGGCTCCAGGGGAGACCTTATAGTGGCTTCCCACCACCTGAAGGGGGCTATGGGAGAGATGGAGAGGGACTCTTGATCAGGGAATGTAGTGATAGGACGAGGGGTAATGGCTTTAAACTGAAAAAGGGGAGATTTAGATGAGGTATTACGAAGAAATTCTTCACTCTGAGGGTGGTGAGACACTGGCCCAGGTTGCCCAGAGAAGCTGTGGCTGCCCCATCCCTGGAGGGGTTCAAGGCCAGGCTGGATGGGGCTTGGAGCAACCTGGTCTGGTGGGAGGTGTCCCTGCCCAGGGCAGGGGGGTTGGAACTCCATGATCTTTAAGGTTCCTTCCACCTCTAACCATTCTATGATTCAACTGCAATTGGGCATCTGGCAATTTTGGCCTCGTTGTGGCATCTCTACTGCTTGTTTATTATGCTGATGAGTCTAAACATAGATTATTTACAGGGAATGAAAACTGTTGGGGTCTGACAGGGTAGGTCACAGTACCATGTAGCTCTGTATCCTTGCTTCCCTTTTCATGGCATGCTTGTGGAGTTACTGTGTTAGCTGTGTGCGTCTGTTCTTCGGTGCCCACATTTCTGTTTAGCTTTGAGTTCCTTTATGGTTATACAACATAAAATCCTTCATTATTTTTTATAAACTTTTTTTAAAAAAGATGACCCCAGATCGGAATGATACAGAATGATTGGGTTTTTTTGTTTGTTTGCTTTGGCTACTTGATGATCACTAGGTTGTATCTCAGAGTTGAAGTGTGATTTATCTGATTTCTGACGGTGTGAATAGGATAGTATTATGACAGGTGTGTAATATCACACTGGCTTAGAGATTTTCAATACAATCTGAGTTGTTTTATCTTGTTTCTTAGGCACCTTCAGTTTATGTAATGTGTCCCAATAGTCAATTGCATTTATATATCATTTTCTATTATTTGTTATTGATGTAGCATATGCATTGAAAGCATGGATTGGCTGTAAAACATAGACCTTCATCTTTGGAAACTATTTTTCTAATGATGCTATCGTTACCTTCAGCTCCTTGCAGTCTAGGTGAAATTTCAGTTGTGTGATGTAGGTAGTGCATGGGCCCACATACGTGTGTGTCATCTAGTCACTCCTTGTATGACAAAAGCTAAATAACTGATGTGAGAACATCTCATGTTGTGGAAATGCATCTGTCTTGCATGAGAAGTGTTAAATTTGAGAGTTACATGATATGATTTTTCCTAGTTAAACCAAAAGTAATCATTCATCTGTGGTAGAGCAGACTAAGTAACATCCATAATCTTGGTTTTTTTTGTTTTTGTTTTTTTTTTTCTTGTAAGTATCCAGAATTGTTTAGATTATGCTGTGGAAATGGGTGAGGTAAATGTGTCAATGGCTTGATGTGGCAAATGACACTAAAAAATAGTGTAAGGCTGAAGAAAGTAATAAATAATGCATTTAATTGTGAACTGAGGTGCAAATAAGGGAAAGAGGGTAATTATCCAAAATGGGCTGAACCAGCCTAGTACTCGGAATGAAACCGGACTTCAAACAACTAGAAATAATAATTGGTCATTCCATTTTTCACATCATCCAAGAGATGGTACTCTTGGTGGTAGCACATGTGCCCTGGCACCCTGATTTTTGAATCAGTGATTGTCTGTTAAATTACGTTGCTCTTCACTGTGTTTCTTCAATGAATTCCCTCCCAAAATTCAGGAAGTGTGGACATGCTGAGCCTGCAGCAACTGTTGGAAGTTGCCAACAGTCATCTGAAGAGCCTGGCTTCAGGTTTGGCATTAGAGTGAATCAGGAGCCCACATCCCAGTCATAGGAGTAAATGAAACACTGACGCATTTAAATGTCTGTTTATACTCAAACTGGAACAGATCTATTGGTAGCCGAGGTTGGCTGAGGCACTTCTGAGGACAAGATTACTTGGATGAAAAGGCTGAGTTTGTATCCTTAGGTTCCTCTGGAAATTTGACTTTAAGCTGCTAACACAGTTTATAACACCTGTGATCTCCTTGTCCTCCCCTTTGTATCAAATGGTGGAGATTTTGAAGCTTTCCTAAAATGATCTATGCCATTGCTTAGGCATGTCCTATCAGAAAGTTCTCTTCTCACTCAATATAAATGTCCTTTTTTGCAATTCAAGCCCTTTGATCCCTGTTCTAGCTTTCCTTGATGTGGAGAAGTGTGTTCTTGCTTCAAACAATATAAATGTCCTTTTTTGCAATTCAAGCCCTTTGATCCCTGTTATAGCTTTCCTCGATGTGGAGGAGTGTGTTCATTCTTCTTGCTTCAATATTTACGAGTGGTTTTCCTCTCGTCAGCATTCCCCATGATTTAACTGCGAGTTATTGCATGACCCTCCCAACCAGGTGAAATAGTAGCTGTTTTTAAAATACTGATTGTTTTCAGTTGTTTTGGTTTCTGATGTGCAGGTTAAAAGGTAGAGGTATATTCTGGGTGTCAAGCATGGAAGAAAGGGCAGAGAAAACCCAAGGGCTCCATCTTATTAGGTGAGTTGTTATGTAGCATACTCTTCCTTATTGTCACGAAGCTTCTATCAAGAAAATGCTATTTCTTTGCATTTATGGGGATCCATATCTCCAGTTTTATAAGTATCAAGGTCACCTCCTCCTCTGTTCTTGCTTGACAAGAGGAAATGGGCACAAACTTGATTATAAGAAGTTCCACCTAAACATGAGGAGGAACTTCCTTACTTTGAGGGTGGCAGAGCCCTGGAAGAGGCTGCCCAGAGAGGTGGTAGAGTCTCCTTCTCTGGGGACATTCCAAACCCGTCTGGACATGTTCCTGTGCAACCTGCTCCGGGTGGATCTGCTCTGGTGGGGGGGTTGGACTAGATGATCTCCAGATCTGACAATTCCCTGATTCCATGACTTTAGGGGCACACAGTGGAGTGAAGTAGCTTCCTGAACTCACCTGGGGATGGCAGGGGGATTTATTCACCCGCCTTAAATATGCACAGTTGGATATGTGTCTACCAAAACCTGTGATCAGTCACTGCCTGCCCCGCTGGTCCTCCTGCTCACCTTGGAGACTGCAGAGTGAGGGGAGAAGGGGCAGCAGATGGCTCTGCTGCTTGAACACGGAGAGCATTTTCCCTGGGGAGCTGTTGTTCCCTTTAGTTCATCGGGCTCTGCTGCAAGCTCAGCTGCTTGGAGCATCCAATCCAAAGTGTTTCAAGAGCTAGGTGACTCTTCCCAAAATGTTCTGCGGCATCAGGGCTGTGCATCACTGAGCCTTTGCTGTTCTCAAACACAAGATAATTTGTTCCTGACCTAATGAGTGTCTAGTTAGTCAATAGTTGCTGGAATCATAAACCAGTGATCTACTTGGATAAGCAATTTTGTCACTTTGTCATGTTGAGTCTCTGCTAATTGGAGTTTATCAATCTGTTTAAAAGACACATATACGCCCTTTCTGAAGTGTCCCTTTGTGCTGTGAGAAAGCTTAATGCTGGAAATAGCCTGTTCCTCTTTCTGGCTGCTCTACCTTTCTTTCTTTTTCTTAGTAATTATTCTTCATTATCTGTAGGACAGGACCACTCTGCAGAATTGGGGACTGGTGTGAATAAACACTTAAATGGTAAAATTTTTGTTTAGATATTTTCTAGGAAGGTTGATGGGGCAATGGGAAAGGATTTCGGTGGCCTTTCTATGGATGGGGGCACAGAGAAGTTTCTAGTAGCTGGACCACACTTCAGATCTCTAGTTTCAGAGTCCCAGTGCCCTGTTGCTACTTCTCAGTTGTTTCTGTTGTTCCTTCTTTTTCTTACCACCTCTTTTCTAACAAAAGCTCCTGCTTACTCCCAGATAAGATACTCTGCTTTGCTTTGTTCTCTGTGTCTCTGTAGCAGATTAATTCCTTTGATGCTCCCAGTTTGGAGTGACTTTTACCCCTTTTTTGTACCCACAAGACTGTTAAATTTGTGCTTTGTAGTGATACAGAGACCAGTGCTCCCGTCCATGAGCTGCAATCAATCCTCTTTATCTATGATACAAAAGAGGAGAGGAAGACCTGCCAAAGTCTTGTGCTGTCACTAAAACAAGCTATTTGAAAAACAATTTTTAGTCTAGATTAGCAAACAAATCCCTATTATTTTTCTAGAAACATTTCACAAAATGCCATCTTTATATCATATACACATGTGCCTGCACATGCTTTTAAAAAACTGTCCAATCCTACTTCTCCCAGATTTTAATTCAAAAAACACTAATAGGTATACACTGATGTCTTCTAACAAAATAGGGGTTTGGGAAAATAAAAGCTGCCTAAAGAACAGCGAGAATCTGGATTTCCTCTCCAGACTGTGGTCAGCAGGAAGCATTTGCTTGTGTCCCCTTGTATAAGGCGTTAGTGATATGTGGTGGAGGTAGGTGATGGGCTGCAGTGCCATGGGAACACAGTTATTTCTACTGATGATTCACACTTTGTGTCTCAGCAAAGCCCAGTTAAGTGACCCACATGCACGAGGGTTAATGCACGTTAAGCAGATAAAGCACTGCATGCAGAGAAGTTTGACTGAATAAAGGCGATCCATTTTCTATGGAGAATAGTCTTTGAGATCTGAGAAATGAGGTTATTTTTTCACATGAATTGCATATATTAGGTTTAGATTCTGGAAGTTCTTTAAAGACTTATTTGCATGCAGAACATGTAGAGGAATAAATAAAAATGTGGCACTGTTATTAAACCTGCACAGACCAGTGTGTGGACACTGTTACTTGTACTTAAACTAGGCTTCCAGATGTTTGACTTGCCATTATCACCTAAATCAGTGTTGGGTTCTGTGGGTGTTAGCTTCTCACACTGGTGTAGCCACTCTATGCAGTTTGGATGAACTTTTAAAATATATAAGGCACACTGCTCAAATGGATCTGCTGTAAGCATGAAATAATTTTTTCAAAATAAAATTGTCAGTAATTAAGCACAGGACAAATTTTAGGCCTGTTAAAAAATATATATATATAAGGAATGGATAATGAGGCTAATCAGAAGGGAGAGAATTTAAGTGATTGCCTCGTATTTTTCAGATCAGTACTAACCACACTTTCATCACAGGGGGAACAGAAGCGTTAGGATCAAAGGCAGAACATAGAAAAACTCAAGGATGTACTCGGCTCTGAAGAGAGGCAGGAGCACAGCTGAGTCCAGAGGCAGGTTGGTCTGGTTGAGGCTGAGGGCAGATGTCCCCGCAGCTGACCTTGTTCAGGGAAGAAATGTGTAGGGAGAAAAGTGCCAAAGGGACCCCGGGCAGGCAGGGGATGGCTGGCCAGCTGGTGCAACCACAGCACCCTCACTGCAGGACCACCTTCAGGAAGCAGTAAAGGAGCAGATTTGTTGTATGTGGAAAATAACCACAACAGAATGAAGTTCATGTCCGGGTGAGAGGATGGCTGGCTGAGGTCCAAAAACGAGCTGGACAGTTGAAGATGAGATATGTATTTGAAATACGGAATGTGGAAGTATAACAGTGCAGGGAAAGGTCTTTGATTTAAAAAAAAAAAAAAGTACAGTCCTCCTTCTATATTCTCAAATAGTTTCTGGATTAATTAGTAAAGAAATGAATATATTCCTTATGATGTGACAGTCTTGCCAGCTGCCAAGGTGTAACTTTCTTGATAACACGTCTCCAAATGATGTCCTAATTAATTCTCAGCAGAAACGTGTGAGCAGAGTTAGGATCAGAACAGTCATATCTTCCTTCGTGTTTGCTCATCTCTCTCCCTTCTTTGTCCCTCTCTTCTCCTGTCATCCTCTCCTTGCTGCTTTCTCTTTCCCTTCCTCTCTCCTTGTATGTCTAACCAGCAAGTTGTTGCAAACTTAACCTCTGAAAAGCCGTTTAGAAAAGGATTTGACTTCTGTTGGGCCATCTGGTTACTTGATAGGTGAGCACAGCTGCAGGGTTCAGAGATGATGGCGAGTTTAAAAATCAGTGCTGAGCCTCTGAAGGATGATGCAGGCTTTCAGAGAGCACTGTGTGCTCATTTTGTTTTATTTGCCTCCTGCCGTGCATGAGTGGAGGGACAGATGGTACCGCTGGAACAGGACTATTCCCTCAGGGTCTGCAGGGCTGACCCAGGTCCTCCCTGTGTGGTGGGAAGCTGGGAATAAAGAGGCAGCACCGAGTACCTGGGGAAAATGCTGAAAGACAGGGAAGGTGAAAGGGAGAGCAGCATTGCCTAGTAATTAAGACAGCAGTGCATAAAGAGCAAAGGTGGAAGCTGAGGGAGCCTGTGATGGGCTACATGCATAAGCTTTGTTGTTGTTGAGCTCCAGCTGAGCCCACAGGAGCTTCACCCAAGTGGTCTCCTTAGGGTTTAGCCGAGCAGCGCTGTTACTCCAGATTCAGTGAAGTCAAGGTGCTGTGTGTACCCCATGGCTTTTGAACTTACTTCTGCTCTCTGTTCTCGTACTAAAAAAACACCCCTCCTCCTATGAAATGTGTACTTCCAGGGTCTGAAGAGCATGTTTCAGAGAAGGCAAACCTCACTGGTGTTTTGCAGAACTGAAGAGGGTTTTTTACACCATCCTGGCATTGTGTTTTCCTGTAGCACCAGTCCAAGAACACATTTCTTGCAAGCATAGTGCATCTTTTATGCAAAGTTTCGTATTAGAGTAAAAATAAATGGTAATTCAGAAGTTGGCTGAGAATCTAGGTTGATTTGACAGCCAAGCTGAGAAGCAAAATCGGGAGGAAATTTAGGCAACTGTTAGTTGACAAACACATGTGCCATTTGAAGGGCATCTTAACTCCTTAGTGAGTGACATCTCCAAGAGTCATGACATAGCATCATGGTGGGACTGGGAGGAACAAGCCCTGTCAAATCCGGTTCAGATATGGACTGACATACATTTTGGTTCAAGAACATGTTTGCAGCCTGCAGGATGAGTGCAAGTATGAGTACAGTGTGTTTTGCTCAGTGTCTCAACTCAGATGGTGCTGTTCCATTCTGGTTTCTATGGTTAGGGGATCTTTTCTATAGGCAGTGTTTATCTGGGAAAGAATTTTAAAAAATTGAACCCCATAAAAAAGTATAGTTTAAAGGAGGGAGTGTGCAGTATCGAGGTTGCCAGTCACTTTTCTGAAGGATCTATTTTTGTGAGCAATATAACGTTGTTTTTTTTTTCCCCCTCCAGTATCCTATTTCCAGTTTGACTCAAAGCACTTATACCAATGTCTGTTCTCTAATGCCCATCAGTAGCCCATCCTACCAAAGGTTTACCACGAAGCACACTGATTAATAGTGGTGTTGAATTGCTCAGTAGTAGCTGTTATCAGAAGTGTTTGTGGGATTGAAGTACTGATATAAACCTATCCTAGACTTTCCCCCCCCCTCTGGCTTCAAGGACATATTTTTTTTTACCCTGTATTATATAGAAAGATTCCTTCCTTGCATGAAAGCTGTTGCCAATCAAGAAAATTTTATTACACATTAATGCATCTTAGAATATTTGAACACTTAATGAATCTGAAAAAAAAAAAAGGCTGTGAAAACTTAGTCTCAAATGCAAAGCACTTCTTATTCCTCCTCTCTCTGAAGCTCAGGGTATTTCCAGTTCTGCTTCAAGGAAGGTGTTATCATTAAGCAAAAAAAAAAACAAATAAAAAACCAAAACAGCAAACCCCACTTCTGGTGGATTGTGATGGATTTTTGTCTGTTTTTATAAAATTTTTAAAAAGTGGAAATAGCAGAAAGGTTGGGAAGGGCTTTCTGAAAAGAGTCACAAACTCCTTTCCACTCTAAGCTACATAAACCGACAGGTTATCCCTACATCTAAACCAGCTTCAGCTATACCAGTTGTGAGCAGGAGGTTTCCTGTCAGGCCAAAATGACCTGCTTTACTACTGTAAAGTGTTTAAATAGAGAGTGTGTTTCATCTAAGGTTTTTAGCTCTGGGACTTTCAAAAGAGCTCAGTTCCCATTGACCTTCCCTGTTTAATTTGGAGTTCTGGATAACTTGGTTCCTTATTTGTTAATGTGCCTTTCTGTGCTGCTAGAACCTGCTTGGGTGTTTCTACCTTCCATGGAGGGTTTCCACCTTGTACCTCTCTGCAGATGGTGGCTCTGAGGAGATGCAGAGCACACAGTTCTAGGTTTCTCTGTGAAAGCTCAATTTTTGTCTGCATCCTCACTCATCTCCATCCAGTGTCTCCCCTAGCGAAACAGTTGTTCTCCAAACGTTCATTTGGTGTAGGATGAGGCAAGGTCTCACCTGAATGTATAAAGCCCCATGCCTAGGCAAAGGGGGTATCTCTGTCTGTCCTGAATGGGACAGAAGTCGATTTTCTTTGTAGATCTTATCCCAGAACAAAAAGCAATTCCTATCCAAAGTTTTAGAAAAACATTTTCTCTACAATGTTCTTTTCTGTGTTACTTGGGAACAAAGATAAGGAATAGTCTTTCACCTATGCAGGCTTAACAGGATGTTGTCATAACTTTATGTGGATATGGAGAGCAAGCACACTCATGTTAATATAAATTCAACCCAAACAGATGGCTGGATAACTTTATATAAGGTATGATGCTGTGACAATTACAGACCTCAGCCTTAAAACATTTTTAGTTTAGTAAACAATGAAGGAGCGGGTCTGATACCCACAAGATAGTGTTGATACAGAGCTAAAGTGACACAATGGTTAACAAAATCTCCACGTGAGAATTTTTAGTGGAGCTACCTGCTTAAGATTAAAGGGAAAAAATCGCTAACTTCTTAGTATCTTTCCACATACTAAAAAATGAGAGAGAGAATTAGGGGTTCAAATATGGACAAAAATCAACACTGATGTGTCTGGCCTAAAATGTTTTTATAGCTGCATTAGAAACAAATGACAAATTGTTCAGGCTTAGAATTAATATCTCGTTTTTCAGAAAAGTGTATGTGCTGTAGAATATCAAATCCCGTTACTCTTTCTGTTATGTAAACCTGAGCTGTAGTAAAGAGCATAATAATTTCAAAACAAGGAGTTGTTTTCTAATCCTGGATGTGTGGGTGTGTATTGTTGTTTGCTGCACAGAATCTGCAGTTGCTAATTTTACCAGAGATAGGAGAAAATGCCTGTGCTCCCATCTGGGATCCAATGGGTGCTGTGGTCTCTGATGACGTAGGAGTGATAGAGCTCTTCCTTCCTCACCCCCCCCCATCAAAAAAGGCAGTGGTTGATTTGTGTGGGATAAATCAGGGCATAGTCCTTCATCAATGTGAGCGTTTCTGTGATTCATACTCGCACCAAGAGGTATTTTACTCTATCAGGGATTTTATGGAAATATAGCAGACTACAGAGATTGCTCCATAGACATAAAGCAGGAATAAATGTGCAAGAACACAGTGTCAACTAGCTTTCCACCGGGGCTCCGTTTGTTCCCTTTGTCTTTTTTTTTTTTTAATAATGTTTTGAGTTGTTTTAATACAAAACTTGATCTTGAATTGAGTTGTGTGGGTGTTCAGTCAGAATAAAAGACTTCAGATCAGAGCCACACGTTGAGAAACACCGATCACATCCATCATACTATTTAGGCTTTATGCCTATTACAAATTGTGATGAACTTGATATCAAATCCCCGTGGTAGCTATCCTTTAAAGATTAGATTCTGCTCATGCTGGTTTTTTTTATTCGCAGCAGGATGAGGTTCTGGGGGTTAAACATAATCTGGTTCTCTGTGCTAGCACAGCACTTGATGGTACGTGTACTGTTTGTGCTGGCTCTGCATGGGACTGGATTTCAGTCATAGCTGGTTGCACAGCTTTCTGCAAACCACACTAGTGCCTATAGGTGTAGTAGCGTGGGTACGTGTGTTCTGAGGTAAGAGGAATTTCTCCTTTGAGGATCCCTTTGATACCAGAAGCCAAGTTGTGAAACCTTGAGCGGTTATAAGCTGGGATTTCTCCTTGCTCGGAAGGAATTTGCCTGGCAAATCAGCAGCAAATCTGTCCTGGGATCATAAAATTCCTGGCTGACCTTTCCTGGTTGACCAAGCCAAGACCTGCATAAGTCAATACTTCCGATCTGCTGATACTGTGAGTTTTGCGGCTTATTTTTTAGCAAATTTGAGTCAACCTGCACGGCTACTAGATCCAGCTCGGGGGGTGGAGGGGAGAGAATATCCTGATTTTGTG
Organism: Calidris pugnax; assembly: GCF_001431845.1. Lineage (NCBI taxonomy): Eukaryota > Metazoa > Chordata > Aves > Charadriiformes > Scolopacidae > Calidris > Calidris pugnax. Next base: position 163,012 of record NW_015090874.1, on the reverse strand, counting down.
CTGGTGCTTTGTAAGGGTGCCTGCAGGCTCCCTTGCCTCCAGCCTTGTGCTTGCTCCCCTCGCAGCGACCGCCCACGCACGAATACAGAGAGCCGTCTGTCACCGCTTTTAATCTTCCTAATTTCTCCTTGCCTGTGAGTACTATCAGTTGATTGGTTTGATTGCTCCCTTTCCTTTTTGCGCCCATCAACACCTTATTTTATGCATTTCACTTCACTTGAGCCCTGGCTGAAGGTATGCAATGTGTAGGCTAGACCCAGACAATTACTGGTCTAAAAGACAGTCCTTCTTCCCCTCTGATTTTTTGCAGAATAAGTGCAAACTGTTTATGTGGATTTGTTTCATTAAAAACAAACAACAGCCCACCCCCCTCCTCCCTACCCCCCAAAAAAATAAAAATAAACCCAACAACACAGCATTGTCACAAGAAACAGGAAGAGATGGTGTACCAGGCTGACTTTTTCCTATTCTGGTAAAAGGATAGGGTTGAGGTTTTTTATTTTATCACAGAAAAAGACCTAACACTAGTTTATTAAAAATGGGAGCAAATGTTTACTCATCCTTTCCCTTTGAGCATTTCTCAGTGCAATTGTCAATCACATGTACAGTCCCCATTCCCATCCCTGCCTCTTGCTCTCTCTGTCAGGCCAGCCACTGAATCTTCATTGAAGTTTAAATTCAAAATTGTAGAACAACGTACCCTTCGACCTCCAGCTCAGAGCAGGGACAACTTCAACACCAGGTCAGGTTGCTCAGTTCTGTGTCCAGTTGTGTCTTGAATGTCTCCAAGGTTGGAGATGAGGCAGCCTGTTGCAGTACTGCACCATCTCATGGTGGTTTTTCATCCCACGTATCTGCTCAGAATTTCCTTTGTCACACCTTGTGATGATGGCCCTGTCCCTTTCCCTAAGCACCTCTGAGTAAGGCTTGGCTTGGTCTTCTCTGTAATGACTAGTAAGGTACTTGGAGACAGAAAATAGTCTTCTACTAGGACTACCAAGATGATGAGGGGCCTGGAGCATCTCTCTTATGAGGAAAGGCTGAGGAACTTGGGTCTTTTTAGTGTGGAGAAGAGAAGGCTGAGGGGGGATCTGATCAACACCTATAAATACTTGACACTGGTGGGTGTCAAGAGGATGGGGCCAGTCATTTCTCAGTGATGCCCGGTGACAGGAACAAGAGGTATGGGCACAAACTTGAATATAAGAAGTTCCACCTAAACATGAGGAGGAACTTCCTTACTTTGAAGGTGGCAGAGCCCTGGAAGAGGCTGCCCAGAGAGGTGGTGGAGTCTCCATCTCTGGAGATGGTCTTAACCCACCTGGACACATTCCTGTGCAACCTGCTCTGGGTGGACCTGCTTTGGAAGGGGCTGGACTAGATGATCTCCAGAGGTCCCTTCCAACCCCATGTCATTCTGTGATTCTCTTAGTTCTGTCTTTTCCTGGCTGAACAAACCCCGATCTCTTCTTATGCCCAGTGCTCCAGCCATCTGAGCCTCTTGGTGGTCCTCCACTGGCCTCTTTCTAGTTTTCCCCCATCTTTCTTCCACTGCGTAGCCCAGAAGTGGATGCAGCAGTGCTTGTGGTGCAGCATCATGAACTCCAAACTGTGAAGAAGCAGCGTTGTCCTTGTCCCATGTCTGTGCTGCAGCCCTGGCCTTCATCCCCGTGAGGGTTGGCACTTGGCTCTTGGGGCACAGATCCACAGCAGTGGAGATCAGCAGCAGTTTTGTTTGGTTGGAAGAACTGAGAGTTATGTAGAGAGGAACTGGGAGGAGGGAAAAAACTCCTTGTTGCCTTAATAAGCCTTGTCATTCATGGTTTTAAGGCTGACTTTGAGACAGGTCCCTGAAATGTAGAAGTAAAATTTAGGGGCTGCTCTGCCCCTCTGCCAGCTTTTGGCTCATGTTATGCGAGTTCTCTGGAATCAATGAAACATATCTGGCTTAGCTGAGAATGTTTGTGGGGTTTGGTTTTTCTTTGTGGGTTTTTTTTGGCTGATTTTTTTTTTTTTTAACTTGAGCTTTGTAAGTATAATAAATATGCATTAAAATTATTTACAGACTCTGTCCAATTAAAACTAGCAGCTGCAGGTACACCATCTAATGGGAAGCCCTTGAGAAACAAGAATATTGGGGCAACTCTTGATCTAGCTGAAAGTACGTTGCGTAACTATAAGCCCCTGAGAAATTAGAATACTGGAGCAGCCCTGGATCTAGTTGAAGTCAGTGGGAGTTCAGAAATCAAGAGAAATTGCTCATGGCATTACAGGCTCAGCCTTACAGTGTTGAAGCAAATGTGGATCTTTTCTGTGAACTGGAAGGAAAGGACGAACAAAGAGGGACCGCTCAGTTGGCATTTTTTACATTTTATTTGACATCTCCTGGATGCCTTTGCTGTGTGGGAGTAGTTTCAGGTTAGACTTTTTTCCACGTGTGCTGCATGGTTGATAGGTGTAAGCTGTATGGATGGATTCAATGCAGGAACACGTACCTTCCTGCCTGGAAACCTGGACCCAGGAGGATTGAGAGTTGTCTCTTCACATCTTGGCCCTTACCTGTTTTGATGCCAGGCTTATGCTGTGAAAAATTCTCCTGTACGTGATATACATCAAAATTACTAATTTGAAGGTAACAGGGTATAACTTGAAGTGGAAATATATATTTTCAGGTGCTGGAAGCTCACGTCAACGTGCTGCCTTCACGTTGATTATCTTACACCAGGTGAAAACCTGGCCGATTGCTGGTGTCTCTGCCTACATTAAATGTCATGTTCTTGCTGCAGCAGCAGCCGTGCCCTGGGAGAGTCCCACATATGTGTGGAGCCTTGTGGAAAATGTATCTGAGCATCACACATGCAAATCTAGCCAGTGTACATACATTATATGTATAATACATGTATATAGCCATTATACATACAACAGAGCTTACCTGGTTTTTGAGGATTATGCTACCCTGAGGGGTAGACAAAGATGTTCAGTTATTTGAGGTGAGAGCTGGCTGTGATTCCAAAAGCATTGGGTGAAGAAATGGGAAATGCAAAAAGTAGCTGTCAAAACTAAATTTTTTTTTTTTAATTGGTGTTTCAGTGTCATTTGATTCTTTGTGGCTGAGGGATTTACACTATTTAATGCGGTTACAGTGGTACTTGATATTTGGCTGATGGTGCTTTACGGTACGGCAATGGGTCGCACGCAACTTGGGCCATCTAAGGAGGGAATGGTCCCTGAAGTTGTCATGGTCCATACATCTGACTGTAGTAGCTATTGATACATCTGCAGCCCATTATGGGGAAGTCTCCTCTGGAAGGTGCTGATCCTAGGAGGGACTCCAGACAATCCTGAAGGCTGAACCCGAGGCAGCAACTGCTTATTGAAAATTCATATTCCTCTGGTTTCTTAGATGAGTCCTGAGCACAGCCTTAGTAAGATGTGCTTTGCTTTGTCTCCACTGAGGAACAATAAACCAAAAAAACTAAACAAAAAAGGGGCAATTAGTCTGTGCTCATATCTGACTCGTTTAAAGCTAAGCACAAAATGAAGTGTTTGTCTGAACCAAGATCCTGCAGCTCACAACGTATGTGTGTCTTTCAGAGGATCTTGCTGCCTGAGCCAACATGTGCTGAGGGTAGTAGAAAGCTTGTACTTCCCCATCCACCATTCCACTTGCCAGAAAGTATAACTTAAGGTGGAGAGGGACTCTTGATCAGGGAGTGGAGCGATAAGACAAGGGGTAAGGGTTTTAAATTGAAAGGGGAGATTTAGGTTAGATACCAGAAAGAAATTCTTTGCTGTGAGGGTGGTGAGACCCTGGAAGAGGTTGCCCAGAGAAGCTGTGGCTGCCCCATCCCTGGAGGGGTTCAAGGCCAGGCTGGATGGGGCTTGGAGCAACCTGGTCTGGTGGGAGGTGTCCCTGGATATACCCCATATGTTCTTTACCTAATAATTTTTTACTGATTTTGCAAGCCGTGTGTGTTTTGGTCTGTGTTTTTGGTCTGTGTTTAATGTGCAGTTGACATAGTGAATGCCAAAATGCAGGCCAACTGTACATCCACTGGTAAAGCTCTGTTCTGCTGCGGGCTAGAGATCTAGAGATCTATATTCAGTAGTCTGTAACATCCTTTTGCCTTTAGGATGTCTACAGATAAAAACATCTGTACGTCATCTCTGAAACTGTTCTGAAGATTTGTGAACCCCAAGTGTATTTTGCAATATTAAGAGCATGCAATGTATTTTTTTCCCCTTGACCAAAGCACAAAACAGAACATAGCATTTCTTTCCTTTTTCCTGGATAGGTCATATTTATCTTCTGTTTCTTCTCCACCCCCAAAGTACACGGGGATGGGAGAGAGTGGGCACAAGGCCCTTAAGTCTAGGGCAGCTCAGAAAACAATGTCTCAAACCTCTTTTACCTCTTCTGTTGAGTAAAATTTCATACAAAAAGCTCGAGTTGAGCCCAGTGACAGTCAGAAAATACCTCTGATGTGCGTTTGTGTGCATTTTTCATTAGGGGTGGTTGTTTTTCCCTATGGACAGAACAAAAGAGGCAACAGAAAACTGTTAACCTTACACAGCCCTGATGATAAAAAGCTAGTGTCAGCAATTCCGTCCTTACAGTGGAAGGATGTCAGGAAATCTTTAGATCTTGCCAACTTTAAAAAGACTTTCATCTTTATCACTTCTCCAGTTTTTCTAGCCCTGAGCTTTATTTTTGTAGTGTTCTCTAGGTCATCTTTGGGGATGCGGGTAACTTTTCTGTGTTATTTTTAATTGCATTTGCAAATCACAGCACAGTGACAGAGTAATTTGAATATTCTGCAAGTGGTTCCTCTGGTATAAATTGTGATGAACATGAATATAATTATTGTGGGTGGTAGAAATGTTCCTATTGAATATCTTTTCTACGTTGAGAACAAAATGAAAAGCACTGAGAAGTGCCCCTTAGTGTATAAGATATTGAGTATACTTTGTTTGTCAATTACTTTCATCCTGTCCTGAAATGATTTTCATTATGCTTTTAATTTGTAGCAAATTGATTATTTTTTTTTTTTTACATTTTTTAAAACAAAATTTCCATGTTTCTTGTATGGTTTTGTCACCTCTTTGGGCTTTACTGTTGTGTGACATTTCCAACGAGACACTGTAGTGCTTGGCTGGGGAGGTTGTTATCAGTAGTTTTCAGACAGGAGACTTGCTTATCCCAGCTGCCCTGTGGAGGAATCCAGCTACAGCCTCAAGGGAAGCTTTTATAAAAGGTGTAGATGTGGTGAAGGAGTTTCAAGCAGAAGAAAAGATTAAGCATGTGCTGAGCTGCAACACTGTGAATCAAAAAACTGTCTTAATGTCTGCTGGGCTGGATGGCATAGATCTTAGGTAAGGTGTCTTGGGCAAATGCACATGTTTCCTCTAGAGCACTTTTGCCATGAATGCTCAGAAGACTTTAAATTACTTGAGTTTATGAGTTATGGGGTGGTGGAGGGGAACAGAGCTTTAATAGTCACTCCAGCATCTCTGAAATCCACCTGCGTAGGGAAGTATTGAAAATATCTCAAAACAGTTAACCAGGAAGTTGGGTTTGTGTAAATACACAAGAGAGACAAAAAAGCATTTCCATCCTGTACAGGTGAAAAGGAGTCCTAAAAGGAGAGATGAAAGTGTGATGGTTACTGAACTGGTAGAGAAGTGTGTTACAGGGAGGAGGGTAAACCCAGGTATGTCAGAAAAGCCTGGTTTTAGCAGAGAGAGAGTGAGCAGAATGAAGGAGGACATCTGTATGAGGAGAGGATTGTTTGGTACAAACGTTATCACTTCTGATAAGAAGCAGGTAGAGCATGAAGACTCTGGCTAATGTCTCCAACATGATGGTAACTTGGCCCGGTGGCTGTTGCTGCTTGATAGAAGAGACAACGTGTTTGGCTGACTTCAGACCTGTGCAGGTTTCCCAAGGCAGCATGGAGGATGGGATGATAATCTAAAGGAATCTGGCAAACAGAACCAACTAACTGAAATTCAGGAGACATGAACCAAAGCCAACAGTACAATGCCAGTCCAAGGGAGGAGAACTTCACTTTGGTGTGATCAGAGCTAGTGGAGCAACGTTTATGAAAATGCAGAAGGTAAATTACTCAAGCCAGAGATGTTAAGATCTCAGTTGGTGTCCTTTGTATCATTTTGGGCAACAATTCTTTGAAAAATACAGAGAAGATGAACACAGAGGTTCAGGGAGAAAAATGGTACATAATAAGGGGCTGAGGAAACGGAGTTTTCTTAGTCTAGAACAGAAGACATTAAGTGCAGGCATGATAATTCTTCTCATGTGAGAAACTACTTGCTTTTTCTTACCTTTAACGATGATGGTGATCAACTGTCTTCTCTGTCGATTGGCTGTAGGACAAGGTGCAAACAGCTTAATGTGAAGAAAAAGATTTAGGCTGCTTATTAGGAAAAGCATCTTTAATGATAATGAAGCACTGAAGCTGGCTACCAAGTAATGGAATCTGTTATGCTGTGGTTTATTTACTTGTGTTTTATAGAAAAGGTCTGACCAAGGTGTGTCAGAGTTGGTGTGGACATGTGTACCCTGATCAATAGATCCTGAGGTCTATTACTCCTTACAATTCTGAGGTATAAATTAACCTTTATCTCTTGGATGGGAGAAGTCAAAAGGCAGTAGGGGTGATTTAAACATAAGTCTTTTTGCAGTTTTATGCTATTTAATTTAGAGGACCACACCTTTCTTATGGCCTGTCAAGATGGATCAAGCTCCCATACAGGGAGGTAGATCAGAACCTCTTTCAAAGTGATGTATGACAATTTCATTAAAACACTGTCACTAAAGGCTTGAACCCACTAAATAGTATTAAGGATAGATGATATGTTAGCAGTAAAACCCGATACTTCATTCTTGCCAAGAGCAAGCAAATTAGGCTGGAGTGCAATAATTAGATGAGAAATGGCAGGTATCCTCGGACACTCTGCCTCAACTCAGAAGAAGATTTAGGAAGTGGGTCAAAGGCTTTGAATTCCGTATTGTGAATTCTGTGATTGTATCTAGGAGAATAATTTTTATCTAGGAGAATAATTTAAGTGTTTTTCTTGTTGTCTTATGTTGATCTTGTTCTTGAAATGTCAGGATTGTTCACTGTTGGGAAAGCAGGTGTGGGGTGGAGTCACTATAGGACGACTGTGCTCTGGGAGCCAGCTATTTTAATTTCTTCAAATTAGTAACTCTGAGTCTCCTAGAGGGCATGAAACAAAAGTGAGTTATGTATTATTGGGTAGGATGGATGAAAATTTCATTAAAACATAGTTTAACCTGGGAGGGGAAACTTGTCTGAAAATACTGCATTTGGCAGAGCAGGGAGAAAAGCAAAGTAATGTCATTAGGGTAAAAACTAACCATTTAGGGGATTTCAGGCACAGATGCGTTCCATCGTAATCCCACAGATGACAGCCTTCCACCAGTGGCTCCTCCTTTCTGCATGCACATCACATGTTTATATTTAGAGACAGAGGAAACTTTACGAAGGAATGATGTTTTTTATTTCCTGAGATAACTATTATAAAATCAAATTATATGCTAATTAAAGACAGAGGAAACTTTACGAAGGAATGATGTCTTTTATTTCCTGAGAACTATTGTAAAATCAAATTACATAGTAATTATTGTCTAAAAGTAATACTAATAGTGTATGATGTGGTAATAATGAAGCCTGAAGAAGTGAAGGAATGATGTTTTTTATTTCCTGAGATAACTATTATAAAATCAAATTATATGCTAATTAATGTCTAAAAGTAATACTAATAGTGTATGATACGGTAATAATGAAGCCTGAAGAAGTGAGTGTTCCTAATGCAGATGGGATTGGAGTTGCATAGTGAGCTTCTAATGCATGTACAAATTTAATGTTGGTGAGGTTGTTGGACATATGGGGTCTCGTGATAACCAGAAATACCAAAGCTTGATTTCCAGTGGGTCTGTGTCTCTTTTCCCAGTTAATTGGTCTGTGTTGTGATTCAAAGATGGATTTTTGTCAAAGTTCAGCCTGCAAGAAAACCTTCAACCACACCACCCAGAACTCCAAAGAGTCCTGATGGGAAAATACCTTGACTGAGAAAGCTATTTGCCTGTTCTTTGAAGTATGATTTGATATCAAGGCATTGATAACAAAGCTTTTCTCTGTATTGATTCTCTGCTGTCTGTTTCCAAAGTTCAGCCTGCAAGAAAACCTTCAACCGCACCACCCAGGACTCCAAAGAGTCCTGATGGGGAAAATACCTTGACTGAGGAAGCTATTTGCCTATTCTTTGAAGTATGGTTTGATATCAAGACATTGATAACAAAGCTTTTCAATGTATTGATTCTCTGCTGTCTGTTTTCAAGAAGCACATTTGCACATGCTCTTTACTCCACTAGGAGTGCTGGAAAGTTTGTGTTTTCTGTCCTGTTGTTGAATAATCATAATATGATAATGAGTTTGGAAATACTTTCATTATATAAGTAGGATTTCTGGTGATTGTGCTTTCTCAGCAGTTTTCTTATTTTCTTCTGGAAGTGAATTTTAAACCACAACAAAAATTGAAGAATAAGACCTGTCCTCCCCAAAGTTTGTCATCTTGATTGCACACTTTTTATGGCCTTAGTTGGGGTGGCTGAAGAGAGCCTGGTGTCTGTTAAACTTACAGGAACTCTTTTCTAGATTGTCATTTATTTTTTTTCTTACGAGCATACACATAAAATTTCGTAGTCACACAACTTCAAAATTTTGGTCTGTAAGTTGTGGCTTGACTTGAAGGGTACCTATAAGCACTGAATGCCCTAGGATGGTTTTAAATGGGAAGAAGTTAAATTTCACCAATATAAAGCTGAAGTGAGATTGGAGTTCATCCCAAAATATGAACAGTTGTGTGCATTTGATGTATTTAAAATGCAAAATAGAGCAACTCCCATGCTAATGGAAGGGGGATTGCTGTATCTTCTGAAGCTTTGGACTTTTCTTTGCCCTAAACTGCTGTCATGGTTGCTGATGAAGGTCTGTGCTGGAACATGACAAGCTGCAAAATCCAGTCTATAAATATTTATCTTGCATAGTCTTGAATCTGAATGCTGACATGAACTTGTTTACGAATGAGATGAAATTTTTGCGGCTTTAAGATAAAATATGAGCCATTGGAATCATGAATTCCTGCAGGGAAACCTTATTAAATATTTTTAAGTTCTTTGACTTTTGCTGAGCCGACAGTCGTTGCTTCTTTAGCTGGAATGCTCTTTCCTGCTGGAGCAGATCCGTGGGCGCCTGCAGGGAGACTGGAGCTTCTCCCGCTACTGCGGAGGGGAGAGGGATAAAACAGTAAGATAAAATACCCTGTCATTTAGGGTATCTCTGTCCTTTAGAGACAAACTGTATGACCACTTATTTCTAACCCAAATTTTGCTCTGTATTTCCCTACTGGTCACCATGCAGAGCTGGAGAACACGTCATTGAAGCTGATCTGTTGTGACATGGCGTAATAATGATGTCAGGGTTGGAGTTTTGGGACCTCCTTAGGGCACGGGGAGGACACAAGTGGAAATTTCCAACCTCAGGATGCCAGAGGCTACAAGTGCTTTCTTCAGTTACAGACCAGCCTGGGTAGTTTGCAGGTGGCAAGCACTTCATTTCCTTTTCACCGAGCAGCGTGGCACTGCTAATGGCAGGCTGTTGGCAATATCTGGACTGTGAGTGAGATCCCAGCTACGGATCCATTACAAGGAGAAAAGGACTTATTTGAAGCTGGTATCATCTTGCCCTGCCCTGATAGTCCTTTGGAGCCTGCAGAAGGCACCAGGCTTGGTGGTGTGTCTGCCCCCGGGAGAGGTCTCTACCTCAAAGGCACAATACAGCCCTTAATTATTTATTTCGAGCATGAATTATTTCTTGACTCGAACACTATTGTCTTCTGCCAAGGCTGGAATGACTTAATGTGTTGATTGCTCACAGCTTTGCTCTCAAGCCTTGATTGTGATGTCTGAATCCAGGGAACATATTTTAATTTTGATGAGTGTGTGGCTCCCAGAGAGCAGTGTGTAGGCATCAGGAACAGGATGCACCTAAATGCATGAGCTATAGACACAGCCAGCGGAGTGAGACATCTATTGAGCAAATACTCCCCTTTGTTGCAAAGACCGTGAAAGAAGCTGAGGAAAACTGTGTGATGGGCTACAAAACACATGCCTGGCACGAGCCTGGCATTGCCCTGCTGTACCTGTGCCACTTGACTAAACTACCAACGTAGGTTAGGGGTGGACCTGCTGGAAAGCACTTCTGAGGAGAAGGATCTGGGGGTCCTGGTGGATAGTAAACTCTCCATGAGCCAGCAATGTGCCCTTGTGGCCAAGAGGGCAATGGGATTCTGGGCTGCACAGGGAAGAGTGTGGCCAGGAGATGGAGGGAGGTCATTCTCCCCCTCTGCTCTGCACTGGGGAGGCCACAACTGGAATCCTGCATCCAGTTCTGGGCTCCCCAGTTCAAGAGAGACAGGGAACTGCTGGAGAGAGTCCAGCGTAGGGCAACAAAGGTGATGGAGGGATTGGAGCATCTCCCTGATGAGGAAAGGCTGAGAGAGCTGGGTCTCTTGAGCCTGGAGAAGAGAAGGCTGAGGGGAGACCTTATCAATGCTGACAAGTATCTCAAGGGTGGGTTGAAGGAGGATGGAGCTGGACTCTTTTCAGTGGTTCCCAGTGACAGGACGAGGGGCAACGGGCACAAGCTGGACCATGGGAAGTTCCACTCCAATCTGAGGAAGAACTTCTTTGGGGTGAGGGTGGCAGAGCCCTGGGAGAGGCTGCCCAGGGAGGGTGTGGAGTCCCCTTCTCTGGAGATCTTCAAGCCCCGCCTGGGTGCTCCTGAGTGATGTGCTCTGGGCAGCCCTGCTTTGGCAGGGGAGTTGGACTGGATGGTCTCTAGAGGTCCCTTCCAACTCTGACAATTCCTTGATTCCGTGATACAGTGGAGTGATGTGGTTACGGGGGGCCAGCCTAGCCAGGTGATAACCCCATGTTGAAAGTAGCTAAATGGCTGTGATTTCCACTAGCCATTAAACTAACGTGTTTTTCCCAGTGTTCTACCAGCTTGCTGAAGAACTAGGCGAGCTGGCTTGCTGACCCCAGTGTGGTCTTGCTAACTCATGCCCCCTACAATTGAGCTTCAATTCCTGGATCCCTGTTACTCCTAAGACACTTCCAGCGTTCCTGTAATCCTGTTCACCTCCTCCTGAATGGGAAAAGAGATTCCATAAAAAAGCCATGATAGAAATCCGGTGGAAATAGTAAACATAACTGGAACAATTATGTGTTGAGCAATGGTTTGTGTAGAAACACCATGAGTCTCATGTTACTGTGGGGTGAAATCTAATCAGAAGTGTTAATTGACACTGTAGATTACAGTCCTTGCTGCTTTCTCCCCCCGCTTCCTTTTAACATCAAAGGGAAGTGAGTCAAACCAAAAGAGCTCATCTGAATAAATCTTGAAGCCTGTAATCTTGAAACAACTATCTATATGGATATTTCAAATGAAGACTTGATTTTCATCTGAATTTTATTTTTAATGAAAAACATTCAGATTTCAATAGAAAATAAGGAGGGAGGATGCATTTCAAGATACAGATATGGACTCCTGTGTCAGCGCTGAGGCTCCAGTGGGTGCTGTGGCTCTCCTGTGCCTGAAATCAGAGGTGTAGAACACCAAGACAGGAGCTGGTGGAGATAAACAGAAGAGTGTCACCTTCTTTGCTCTCCTTGTGTCATGCGCTCTCTCCACCTGGCATCATGAAGTTGAAGTACCTGGCACCTCGCCATCAGTATTTTTCCAGGGGCTTAAAAACATCCGAAATTCTCCATGTGTCGAAGCTTCTCTAGCAGGTTTGTGGCTAGAAATATAATTTTCTAAACTGAATTCAGATAATTTCATTGCAGCCTTTGTTCAATATCCTCAGGCGTACTGCTTTCCAGAAGAACTGGTGGTCCAAGGTGACCCTTGGTGACATGTTTGTCACAGGAGAGATGAGGTGGGACTTTATCATGGAATGCAGTGATAGGAGGAAAGGTAATTGTTTGAAATTGAAAGAGGGGAGATTTGGATTGGATATTAGGAAGAAATTCTTTGCTGTGAGGGTGGTGAGACACTGGAACAGGTTGCCCAGAGAAGCTGTGGCTGCCCCATCCCTGGAGGGGTTCAAGGCCAGGCTGGATGGGGCTTGGAGCAACCTGGTCTGGTGGGAGGTGTCCCTGCCCAGGGCAGGGGGGTTGGAACTGGTTGATCTCTAAGGTCCCTTCCAACCCAAACCATTCTGTGATTCTGTGTGTGTGCCAGATGCTGGAGTCCAAGTGTGGTGTTTCAGGAATGCCCTCCTCATGCCCGCTTGGGATTGCGTTTCAATTTGTTTGTTTTTCTTAAGGCCTTTGGCGCATTGTTTGGTGAGTTTCAAGCTAAAGCAGTGATTGTTACCTCAAGGTTTCTATTGAGGAAGCATCTGCACGGGGGAAGCAGGTGAACTTGTCCATTTGGGTGTATCTGCTGTGGGCTCTGCAGCATCGCCCGGTGGTACCCAGCTCCCTGGGCAAGTGTCTTGGCTCCTGTGGTGCTTTTGGGATGAGACCCCGGGCTTTTGGTCTCTAGATTTGCTGAAATATGGCTCTGCATCGTGTTTGGTAGGTCCACCCTTTCTGTACACGGAGGACACGAGCTCTTAAGACAAATAAAAAAACTGAAATTCATCTTTTTGAGCAATTCTTATAATTCGTGACTGAACAGATCAGAGCGGATTTACACGTCTGCTGGTATATTCTGGTTAGTGTAATCCTTCCCTGCTGAGAAAAGGCTTAAATTTATACAGCACAGGCCCACATCCTCTAGAAATTCCCAGAGAGCAAAAGTATTGTCTGAAAGTGTCTAAATTTGAGTCACGGGTCTGATTGTCTTCCCTATGCTCTCCTCCATGTTGCCTCAAAGCTTCAGACTCTGATGGGCACCAACCTGTGAGACCTTCCTCTCACCTTGCTGTATTCCTGTCAAATAGCTCTTTTTGTTAAAGTTTGGCTTACGTGGAGGAAGGAAACATGTGAAGGAACTGTATATGCATTCTGCAAGGAATGTAATAATATGTACAATTTTTGTAAAAATACAGTATTTGCAAGGCTAATACATAGATGAACTATTCGCATTACCAACAAACCAGCAGTATTTTTATATTCTATTTTAAATAGATTTAGATACTCCTCTGTGTTTACTTTACATTGCGGTTATATTTAAAGAAATAAATGCTTTCTGAGGCACAATTTAGGCTGTTTAATGGCAAGATACTAAAATATTGAGATAAACAAGGAGAACTGAGAGAAGTTAACTGGAGCATTTTTTATTTATTGCTTTTTTCCAAGTTACTTTTTCCAAGCTGCTGCCGACTGATTTGTACACTGCTAATAAGCATTTCGTGTGATTAACTAGCAATTAGTGCTTCATAACTTGTTAATGAAGGGTAGAAGCAGCATGTTGTTTCCAAGGATTTGAAAGCGAGATGAACAGCCAGCCTTGATCGTTCTGAAGTCTGCTAAGTTCACATAAAGAGCCTCGAGACCTGATTTTATTTATTCATAGTCCCATCTTCAAAAGAAGATGAAAAATAAAGAAAAAGGAATGGTGCAGGAAATAAAAAATAATGCAAATAAATTCTTTGATTAAAGTTTTCATCACAGTTCAAAATGCAATTTCCACATCAGGCAGTTGTTACTATTATTTGCTGTTGTTAGGAATTTTGTGCACTGATTGCTGTTGGACAGACACTGAAGCCATTTTCTTTTCTAGTTGTCTTTGTGGTCCTACCCAAAAATCTGTTGGTTGTTCGACCACGTGGCAAGAGATGAGCAGCAAGAAAAGCACTAAACCTGGATTTTCCTCCTGAAAGTTAACCAGATCTGACAGTAGCAGGGCTCTTCCTGCAAAAATCGAAGCCCCCTGTGACTTATTCCCAGGAGAGGCCTTTGGAATAGGGAACTGTTTACCTCTGTTGCATAAATGTGGGAGTGATTCCCAGTCCCAAGAGGTTGGCTAGCACTGGTGTGACTGCACAGGGACAACTTTGGGTAGCTGGAGATGAGGATACCAAAGCTGAAAAAATTATTCTTGTGGAAATGATATATATTTCTGAATTTTAATCTGATTTTCTTCTTCTGTAATGCTTTTGAACATACTACAGTTTCTTATTGGTAGTTATTGCTCTAGTGTGATTTTTAAATACCTCTTCAATTATTTTTTTCTTTGGGTTTGCTAACTTCCAAATTGAATTTCTCTTAATTGTTGTATTCTGTGGTCACTCACTGCCGTGTCTATACATAGACTGTTTTTATTAAGAACTGATTTAAAAAATAATAATAGTTGAAGTAGCCATGCGGGCATTTTTTATCATCAGAATGTAGTTTAAATAAATTATTAGTACCAAATGAAAATGTAATTGATTTAAACTGGAAAGGGAAGCTCATCGAGCTGCATGTCTAACTAGGAGCTAAAAAATTGTGTCTGGTCATGAGCGAAACTTGTGTTTAATGGAGGCAATGGATCTTAGAGGCTGTGTCAGGGGAGATTGTGCAGTGAGGTTTGTAGTTGGAGATCAAGAGCATCTCTTCTAAAGGAAAAGGTGATCACAAAGATGGTGGGGGGACAACTTGTTGAGGAGAAAAACATCTTGAGAGAGAAAGGAACAAGACTTCGATGCAGGACAGAGCAAGAGACCAGAAAATCTCAGAGATGCTGGTACAGAATAAAGAGAAAACTGAAGGGGAACGTTTGAAAGGAGAGAGGAGGGGATAGTGGAGAGGAAGGGGCAGAGAGCAGAGGTGCATCAGTTGCACACCACTGATGAATGTCTGTAGGCCTCCTTAATTTGGGGCAGCAGTGGTTGGTTTCCTTCTGTGGTCACTCACTGCCGTGTCTATACAAAGACTGTTTTTATTAAGAACTGATCAAAAAAATAATAATAGTTGAAATAGTCATGCAGGCATTTTTTATCATCAGAATGTAGTTTAAATAAATTATTAGCACCAAATGAAAATGTAATTCATTTAAACTGGAAAGGGAAGCTCATCGAGAAGCTGCTGCCGACTGATTTGTACACTGCTAATAAGCATTTCGTGTGATTAACTAGCAATTAGTGCTTCATAACTTGTTAATGAAGGGTAGAAGCAGCATGTTGTTTCCAAGGATTTGAAAGCGAGATGAACAGCCAGCCTTGATCGTTCTGAAGTCTGCTAAGTTCACATAAAGAGCCTCGAGACCTGATTTTACTTATTCATAGTCCCATCTTCAAAAGAAGATGAAAAATAAAGAAAAAGGAATGGTGCAGGAAATAAAAAATAATGCAAATAAATTCTTTGATTAAAGTTTTCATCACAGTTCAAAATGCAATTTCCACATCAGGCAGTTGTTACTATTATTTGCTGTTGTTAGGAATTTTGTGCACTGATTGCTGTTGGACAGACACTGAAGCCATTTTCTTTTCTAGTTGTCTTTGTGGTCCTACCCAAAAATCTGTTGGTTGTTCGACCACGTGGCAAGAGATGAGCAGCAAGAAAAGCACTAAACCTGGATTTTCCTCCTGAAAGTTAACCAGATCTGACAGTAGCAGGGCTCTTCCTGCAAAAATCGAAGCCCCCTGTGACTTATTCCCAGGAGAGGCCTTTGGAATAGGGAACTGTTTACCTCTGTTGCATAAATGTGGGAGTGATTCCCAGTCCCAAGAGGTTGGCTAGCACTGGTGTGACTGCACAGGGACAACTTTGGGTAGCTGGAGATGAGGATACCAAAGCTGAAAAAATTATTCTTGTGGAAATGATATATATTTCTGAATTTTAATCTGATTTTCTTCTTCTGTAATGCTTTTGAACATACTACAGTTTCTTATTGGTAGTTATTGCTCTAGTGTGATTTTTAAATACCTCTTCAATTATTTTTTTCTTTGGGTTTGCTAACTTCCAAATTGAATTTCTCTTAATTGTTGTATTCTGTGGTCACTCACTGCCGTGTCTATACATAGACTGTTTTTATTAAGAACTGATTTAAAAAATAATAATAGTTGAAGTAGCCATGCGGGCATTTTTTATCATCAGAATGTAGTTTAAATAAATTATTAGTACCAAATGAAAATGTAATTGATTTAAACTGGAAAGGGAAGCTCATCGAGCTGCATGTCTAACTAGGAGCTAAAAAATTGTGTCTGGTCATGAGCGAAACTTGTGTTTAATGGAGGCAATGGATCTTAGAGGCTGTGTCAGGGGAGATTGTGCAGTGAGGTTTGTAGTTGGAGATCAAGAGCATCTCTTCTAAAGGAAAAGGTGATCACAAAGATGGTGGGGGGACAACTTGTTGAGGAGAAAAACATCTTGAGAGAGAAAGGAACAAGACTTCGATGCAGGACAGAGCAAGAGACCAGAAAATCTCAGAGATGCTGGTACAGAATAAAGAGAAAACTGAAGGGGAATGTTTGAAAGGAGAGAGGTGGGGATAGTGGAGAGGAAGGGGCAGAGACGTGCATCAGTTGCATGCCACTGATGAATGCCTGTAGGCATCTTTAATTTGGAGCAGTAGTGGTTGGTTTCTCTTAGAAATGCTGACTTAGTTTGGTTGTTTCCTCACATGATACACCAGAGGGGCTTGATGCAGCATTTCACTTTTCCACGGGAATGTTTTTAAGAGAAAATCCTGATATAATTTTGTACACTACCTGTTTGATGGGATTTTTAATGCACAAACTCAAGATTCACCGAAACAATTTGACTGTGCTCTGTACTGCAGAGGGTGCCTCAAAATATGATTTTCTGAGTTAGCGAAGGTTACTTAGCTAAAATCCCAGTCATCATTAGTTTCTTAAACCCATTATAACCCATTTGGTCGGGCATTGGAATAGGCTGCCCAGGGAGGTGGTTGAGTCACCATCCCTGGCTGTGTTTAAGAACTGTTTAGATGTGGTGTTGGGGGATAGGGTGTAGGGGAGAACTTTAGAGTAGGGTAGGTGGTTGGACTCGATGATCCTGAGGGTCTCTTCCAGCCTAGATGATTCTGTGATAACACAGAAAGCCACAATACATTTCCCAAGGCTTTTTGGTATCATGGTAAGGTTGCCTCTATTTTTACAGCTTCCAGTCCTTTCTTTAGGTGCTTCTATTGCCAACATTCAACCCGATTTGTAACCATGTGGGCTTCTGTGGTGAAATATGGTATGGTGTATAATGTATATGTATAATGTACCAAAGGTACATGAGGAGGGGGCTTTGTTAGCCAAGGTGGAGCTGCTACTCGAGCAAAGCCGTGCAGATCCACCCAAGCACACCCCTACACTTAACGCTTTTCCACAAGCCATCTGGTATCCATGTAGCTGTCCTATCTGCCTCTTGCCTCTGCTCTAGCAGCTTCCAAATCCTTCAAGTCAAAACAACTTTAGACGTTTGACAGCAGGATAATTAAAATATCAAATTATAAGAAATTTAAAAAAAAAAAATTGGATCTTTTTTGGGTTGTAATTTGCTGAAGCAATCTGGTCTTTCCGATAGCAGAAATGAGGGTTTTGTTGTTTTTCTGTTTTGATTTTTTTTTTTTTTAAATAAGAAAACCAAGGGCTCAGTTAATGGGTGAATATAAATTGAATACTGCATATTGCTAACAGTACAGCCAGTACAGTTGGTTTTTTTTAGGAAGAAAATACTCCATGTTCTTGCCAAAAGTCAGTGTAAATATTCCACCCTCCGGGTCACTGGAATGCCTGGGTGCACGGATGCTCTGGATACGGCTCTGCCTCGGTGCCCATGTTCTTGCCAAAAGTCAGTGTAAATATTCCACCCTCCGGGTCACTGGAATGCCTGGGTGCACGGATGCTCTGGATACGGCTCTGCCTCAGTGCTCCCCTGCCCCATATTAAATAAAACTAAGCAGCAGGTAACCTTCAGCGAGGGCTTCCAGCGAAGCTCAGCTGCTCAGAAGTTGTCTTTCCAGCAGCATCCTCCTTCCCAAAGCTTCCTCCAGAGGTGACAGGGAGCATGTATATTCCATTCCTGTGCTCAGCCTTTTCCTGAGCCGGCAGCGACGGGACTCACCTTGACAGGGTGAGTCAGCAGAGCAGCTCGGGGCAGAGAAGCTCCACCAGAGCAGCAGACCCTGGATGAGCATGGTTGTGAAAAATGTTTGTTTACAAAAAGCCCTTCCCTCCCTCCTCCCCTCCACCTTTTTTTTTTTTTTTTTTTTTTTTTTCTCTCCCCCAAAAAGGCAAAACAACTGAACAGATGCTTCAGTCCCACAAAATTTCTCTTCCAAGAGTACATTTCTCTTACGGAAGCGACAGCATCTTCCTGTCAGAGACTCTATTATCATCTGGGAAGCATTTATTGGATCTCTAGGGAATAGATTAAGAAAACAAAGATACGCTATTCTGATACCAGCTCAACCATTACAGGAGTATCAGAGCATCCTTCTAATCTGATGACTGCAAACAAGGTCATGTAAATTACCCAATAAATGTTGAGACATAGTCAAAGTTTTATTGTATACCCAGATGCCTTGCAGTTTTTCAGTAACGTTCTCCCATATCCATTTTTTTTCCCCTCTACATGTGGAAAAACTTGTAAATTTGGGATAGTCTGGAGAAGAAAGAAATTCTAGAAGTGGCATGGTTGTTGACTATACTTCTCCAGATTAAGGTGTCTCAATCTACAACTCAAAAAAAACCCACAACAAAACAAACCAAAAACCATAAAAGCTTTCCTGGTCTGCTATGTTGGTGTGCACAGCTCAAAATATAGGAATTAAATTATCACTGATGATAAAATAGACTTCTCAACCAGAATTTCTTTCTCAAAGTCTGTGGGTGAATTTAATGTCAAATATAATCCAGTTCTTTATTGCCACAGCAATTCTAACACAATGAGGTATAATAATTGTATTTTAAAGGCCAACATTAGACACACTTCTTGAAAGGCGTTGGAAATTGTTCTGCTAAGTAAGGAGGTATTTTTATATGATGGGTTTTAATCACGCAGGAGCTGCACTTCTTGAATAAAAGGTCAGTGTAAGCAGAAGTGGACTTCAAGAAGGCAAAGCTTGTAGATAGACAAGAAAAGCCAATTTCCGTCTTGGAACAGTGGAATTCTGATTCTCTTTAATTATGGACTCTTGCTCGGTTTCTTACATAGATTACTAAACTGTGTGAAAGTGGTTGACTGAGCAGATCAGTTGTTCTCAAAAGAATTTTATCCCTGGACTGCTCAGCTCTCACCTCAAATTCCAGTTAAAATTTGGAGCTGTCAATGTAGTGGCCTCTTTGTGCAGCGTACGAAGATCAGACTCCCTGGATCCCACAGAAGGAGGTTAAAACCACCAGCAGTGAAGTCGGGTGGGTTGGGACTGCAGGGCAACACCATGTCCATCAGCTCTCTTTCACTTCGTGAAAATTATTCCATCCTTGTGTTTTAGAGCCAGGGAAAGCTTTTTTTCTTTACCTGGTAAATTGGCAACTCTGAAGAGTTGAATACTCATTGCTTTTCATATCACAGCTATTGCTAAGGCTCTTCAGCTACTTAAAAACTGTGTATTAGTGTACAGATACGTGATTTGCAATGATATAGTGCAGAGGAAAGTTTCTTAAATAGCAGGGTTTTTGAAGGAAGTGTTTAGAACTGCCCCATTGGGTTAAGATTGAATTCTTGTTAAATATCTGTGCTCACAAGCTATTAACTTTTTTCATGCCTGGTTACCTGCAGTAAGCCCTACTGCAGTATGTTCCCAATTGAAACTGGTAGAAAAATCCTTTTGAGAGTCATTCACCTCATGAGATAGCAAACTGGCAAAAGATCTTACAGCATTTGGACAGGCTAAGGGGTTCCAGCTTACCCAAAGATGAGATTTTTCCATCCATAATGAGACATTGAGGTACCTTGCCATTTAATTTCTAAATATTTTTTAATGCTACTCAACTTTAGGGTCATTGAGCTGTGGCCATATGAATGTCTAATTATCTTTCAGTCCTCATCTCTTTCTGTTGGCATCTTTACTCTACTGGCAACTTTTTGGGATGTAAAATCTGCTCAGAGGGGAAATAATTGCATTGAAATGGACTGGCAGTGATTGCATGGTCGTTTGGGTAGAGATTAGATTTCTTAGGTTTATGGGTAAAATGCTGCAAAGGTAAAGCCTTACACTTTATGTCATGTTATGGGAAACACATTGCATTCCTCTTCTACTGGTGGTGTAATCCCTCTAGTACTTCCTGGGCTTTCTATCCTGTACAAGGTAACAGGGTAAATTCCCTTGTGGCTACTTCAAATTCTTCCCTAAGTTATCCTGGCAGCAAAGTTAGATGTTGCATTCTTGTTATTAATCTATTTGATTACTTGATCGATTCCCTTCTGATATCCCTTCAATTTCATAGCGATGGCTTTCCAAGTTGCGCCGATTTGGAAGTGAAGGTTCCCCTCTACGCTGAAAAATAGATTGCTGGGGTTTTTTTGTGTTTTCTTGTGAGTATAAACAACATCCCTTTCAGATTCCGCCCCCCCCCCCCTTTTTTTTTGTTCATTAATAGAACGGACAGACTCATTCTATATCAAGAAGAGCAGAACTGCTGAGCGAAAATAGTGTTGCACGTGCAGTGTGTACTGGGAGGGGGAATGGGAAAGTGTGCTTTCACCAGGGACTAGTGGATTTCCAAAGGGTTATTCAGCATATCCATGGATATCCACACCAGAAGGCTGTGCCACCACACAGCAAAACCTGGACAGGCTGGAGAGTTGGGCAGAGAGGAACCTGATGAAATTCAATAAAGGCAAGTGTAGGGTGCTGCACCTGGGGAGGAATAACCCCCTGCCCCAGGACAGGTTGGAGGTGACCTGCTGGAGAGCAGCTCTGAGGAGAAAGACCTGGGAGTCCTGGTGGCCAACAGGATGTCCATGAGCCACCAATGGGCCCTTGTGGCCAAGAAGGGCAATGGGGGGCATCAAGAAGAGTGTGACCAGCAGGTCAAGAGCGGTCATCCTGCTCCTCTGCTCTGCCCTAGTGAAGCCCCATCTGGAGCACTGGGTCCAGTTCTGGGCTCCCCAGTTCCAGAAGGACAGGGAACTGCTGGAGAGGGGACAGCAGAGGGCTACAAAGATGATGAGGGGCCTGGAGCATCTCTCTTAGGAGGAAAGGCTGAGGGACTTGAGTCTTTTTAGTCTGGAGAAGAGAAAACTGAGGGGGGAATTGATCAACGCCTCTAAATACTTCAAGGGTGGGTGTCAGGAGGATGGGGCCAGTCTTTTCTCAGTGGTGCCCAGGGACAGGACAAGAGGAAACGGGCACAAACGGGAAATTCCATCTAAACATGAGGAGGGACTTCTTTGAGGGTGGCAGAGCCCTGGGAGAGGCTGCCGAGGGAGGTGGTGGAGTCTCCTTCTCTGGAGACATTCCAAACCCACCTGGACACATTCCTGTGCAACCTGCTCTGGGTGGCCCTGCTTTGGCAGGGGGGTTGGATTAGATGATCTCCAGAGGTCTCTTCCAACCCCAGATCATTCTGTCATTCTGTAATGTGCCCAGCACATTCCAGCTGGTCTGACCATCACAGGCTGGGAGGTGGGACACCAGAAGAGCTGTTTCTCCAGAAAGAGCCTCTCTAGGGGTCAGGTCTCAGTCTGAGCCTGAGACATGTAATTCAGTCAAGGTGCTTGGGATGTTGAGCATATTTGTAACCCAAATACAGAACAAAGACCAGGATCTATTTTTATTTTATAATTTTTTTTTTATTGCTCACACGTACTGCGCTTGAAGTGCAAATTCCTGGGGTATTGCAAAAATCTTCCTGTGACTCCTCATACGTTTGAGGCTGCTTAATGCTATCTAGGATGCAGGGTCCTGCATTCTGCAGTAAACTGTTCCCATCACCACCCTTCGTTTTGTCACACTGTTTTTTTCGATGAATGTGAGTGACTTGCAGTGATTTTTAATGCCGTTGCGCAGTCATGAGTTCTTCATCTGTCTAAGAAAATAAGGGGGGGTGGGGGGTGGAGAAAATAAAGGGAAAAAAAAAGGAAAGGCAGCAGCTCTTGGGATCTCTTTTATATTTTCTGGTCTGTTTTGCTGATTCTTTCTATTGTTTCGGGCTATTAATGCTTCAGTGTGGGTGCTGTGAGGAGGTGGTCCCCCTCCGGGGGGTGAGGGGGAAGGGATGGGGGGGGTCCCTGGATGCCGTTACACAAGGCTCGGAGCCCGCAGTGATTTCCCTGCAGCAAAGCTGACTCTGACTTGATGCCACGTGAAGAGGGAGCCCCGAGCGGTGCCCAGCACTGCCTGCAGCAGCAACGTAGCCTTTTAGTCACTCGCCACTGGAATTCTCCTGCTGTAAGGACGAGGCTGGTGACTACAGGAAAGTGGTGGTAAGAAAGAATAGCTTTTTTTGGTGACCGAGCTTGACCCCTGTTAAGGACAACTGGTTTTGAGAAGGATGCTGCTGTGAGCACTGTGTGTCAGTCTTCTTCATTTCTGAACACCCAAGCTGGGTTCTCCCCCATCTTTCTCCAGGGATTGAATTTTTAATAGATTTCTTACACTTTGAAATACTGCTTTCATATCTGATATTTAAAAAACAACAGTTTTTCTGTAAAGTTTTAATGGATTTCATATGCTTTGAAACACTACTTTCATAGCTGATGATAAAAAAACCTTCCTTGTCCATATTCATGGGCGGTCTTGTATCGCTGTGGTAAAACTATTTTATTCTTACCCAAAGATGACCCTGAAATCTGGGAAATGTGTATATTTAGAGCAGTGTTGTAATCCATGTGCAGTGATTTCCCCGGGAATCTGCCGCCCTGACACCCGGAGAGATTTTCAGGCATTCCCAGATGCGTCGTCGTTCTGAAACCAAATAGTAAATAGCTGAAGGTTAGAATGAGAGAAATGCTGCGCACAGCGTGCTGCTTGGAATCTGAAAACCTTAATAGTAAATAGCTGAAGGTTAGAATGAGAGAAATGCTGTGCCAGCACGCTGCTTGGAATCTCAAAACCTTCCTTTAAATAGCCTCACCCTCATTTCAGAGCAGATTTAGAATCGATTCATTATGGAAGGAGAAAGCAGGGGACTGGTATGTTATAGCCCCGTTAATCACACTGCCTTGCACTGAATCGCACAGCCCTATGTTCATCACACAGCTTTGCATTTATGCTGTTTTATCACCCCCGAGGGCTGCAGTGGTTTATGCAGAAACCATCTCAGGCGTTACTGAAATGCAGCTCCCTTTTGGAGGACGTGGCAAACGTCCCTCAGTGCCACCAGTGGCTGAGGAGGGGACGGGGAGAACACACCGCTTGGGGAAACAAAGGGGAGAGTTAAGAAAGGGAGAACGTAACAACTGCAACAGTTTTATTCTTGCTGCTGTGGAAAATATGCTGTGATCAGTACCTGCAACTAACAAGATTGAGCTTCACTACTCTTATGAAAGTAGTGAAGGCATCTCTGATGGCCTCCTAGCAACCTGCTGAGGTGCTGAGATTAATTTAAATCTGAGAAAGCGGTGGCATCTACTGAATAATGGGTATGATTTCTTGCAACATTCAGGATTTCCATTGTGGCTATCAATCTTGGTATGTATGATTAGGGGCCTGGGGCATTTCTCTTATGAGGAAAGGCTGAGGGTCTTGGGTCTTTCTAGTCTGGAGAGAAGGCTGAGGGGAGATCCAATCAACGCCTATAAGTTCTTAAAGGGTGGGTGTCAGGAGGATGGGGCCAGTCTTTTCTCAGTGGTGTCCAGGGACAGGACAAGAGGAAATGGGCACAACAGGAAATTCCATCTAAACATGAGGAGGGACTTCTTTGAGGGTGGCAGAGCCCTGGCAGAGGCTTCCCAGGGAGGTGGTGGAGTCTCCTTCTCTGGAGACATTCCAAACCCACATGTTCCTGTGCAACCTGCTCTGGGTGGACCTGCTTTGGCAGGGGGTTGGACTGGATGATCTCCAGAGGTCCCTTCCAACCCCATAGCATTCTGGGATGATGCTGTGATTCTCTAAAGCATAAAACTCAGCTCTGAAAGAAAAGTATAAAGAGGCACAAAGCTAAGAATTATAACGATGTCTTGTTATTACTTCGCATATTATGAGCTTTTGATGTAGAGCCCTTGGTCTTCATAAACAGAAGCACATGGGTAACTTGGCAAGAGCTACCCTCAGAGTAGCAGCATCGTTATTCAGGCCACCTTCCTGTAGGTTGCATCTCGTGAACTTCCTTTGCCTTGACACTGTGTCACAGTTTGGGAATGCCTCGTGTAATCACCTGCCTCTATTTTCACCAGTGTCCCTGCAGGCCCCCAGGAATCACAGCAGCCAAGAGCATTGCATGGACTTAATTAACATGAGACAAGTCGAAATTATAGTCAAGGAGGGGCATAAATAGACCAGGAGTGCTGATGTAGAAGTCTTGTCCTGAAGTTTTATCACTCAGCATGACATGAAGTCTAAAGTAGGCACCAGATTTTAATGCATGTTTGTAGTTTACATCACAAGAGGATAGGTCATAAGTCAATTCAAGGTTTCTGTCTCCTTTGGGATCATCGTTAAGGATTAGGACATTACATCTGTAAAATTACACTCACTAAGAGCTGATTCCTTGAGTTTATAACGTGCATTAAATAAAGCTTTTCCTGCTTCATTTTACCACAGCATTCTAATTTATTAATGGAGTCAGAAGAGGTTTGTGTGTGGTACTTGATGATGTTACATTTCCTTAATGTCATGGTTTGGATTTCAGTACAAATGGCCTTTTTTTGCGTTGTAGAAGGAAGTCTGGTAAATGTGACAGATACAAAAAAAATATATAAAATGTTTTACTCCATTTAGTATATTGACTTGCACTTTGGGTATATATTAATGGAATTGTTTTAGAAATAACATATTTCAAGGAGACTTGAAAGAGTAGTTTTAAGATTTTGATAATTTTATAATTCAGTTATGCTAATTTAATATTTAGATTTTTATTTAAACTATTTCATATCACTTGTAGCAATAAAGGATGAGTAAAAAAATAGTCTTCTATAGAGTCCTTGAAAACAGGTGAACAGCATAATTACGGTTATATGGTCCGTTCTCGTTTGTGTTTCTAGAAACTCAAAATTAGACGTTCCTGGAGTACATGAGACTTAAATGGGGCTATACCACCTATTTCTAGCAGAGATGCTGTGTAGGCTGGTGTCTATTTATGCTAGACCTCCCAGATGTCCCCACCTGAAGGAGAGATTGGCCCCAAAACTCTCCCATCTGGGATAAAATGGCACACAATGGAATTGCTTTTGTTTTTATCAGTTCCCCAGAGTCCAGGATATGTGGGCTGGGTCTGAGCTCCCAAGGAAAGCGAACTGGTAACAGTTCATCTCTAGATCCACCCAGTAGGTATTGAGGACTTGGCACTCTATGTGTGTCCATGATTTTAACTCGGATTAACTCTAGTACCATGGAATTAATGCTTGTTTGAGGCTGGAGTGTATTGGAGAGTATTTATACATGTATGAGTGTGTGCGTGTATGTATATAACACTAACAAATAATATATATTTGCATCATTGGACACACGTGTGTGTACATATGCTATATATATATGGCAGTGTGTATATATATATTTATATATACCCCTGGATGCCTCATTCCCTGCAGTCCTTGGGGGTTTATAGCCTTGTGCTTGCAGCGGGCATCCCCCAGGCAAGCTCAGAGCAGTGACCGTCCCAGAAACTTGCTCTGGAGTAAGGACTTGGAGTAAAGTATGAAAGTTGACTTTTTAATATTAAAAACTGTTCCCATGACAGGCAATCAGTGTAATGGCCCCATTCTAAAGTTTGCAAATACTTAGCTACCTTGTTGTTGTTTTGCTGAGGAGAAAAGACCCTCTTTGCTGAAAGGCAGAAAATGCTGCTTTTCCTTCTAAATAGAAGGAAACTGACCTTGTTGTTGTTTTGCTGAGGAGAAAAGACACAGTCTTTGCTGAAGGGCAGAAAATGCTGCTTTTCCTTCTAAACAGAAGGAAACTGGGTGCCAGAGTACTGCTGCGATAGGTGCATTTCGTGAACAAGGCAGAGGTTTGTTAATTTGGGGAAGTCCCATCGGAGTACAGCACTTGCAAATTGGTACCTTTTCCTTCATGGGACAAAAGCTGGCCTGACAGCTTCTATAGATCTCTGGTCCATAGTCTAAGGGTGTAGAGCACTGAGCTTTATGTAAGGGTCTAAGGGTGTAAAGCATTGAGCCAGCAATGGGCACTTGTGGCCAGGAAGGCCTATGGCATCCTGGGGGGCATCAGGAAGAGTGTGAGCAGCAGGTGGAGGGAGGTCATCCTGCCCCTCTGCTCCGCCCTGGGGAGGCCCCAGCTGGGGCACTGGGTCCAGTTCTGGGCTCCCCAGTTCCAGAAGGACAGGGAACTGCTGGAGAGGGTCCAGCAGAGGGCTACAAAGATGTTGAGGGGCCTGGAGCTTCTCTCTTTGGGGGGAAAGCTGAGGGACTTGGGTCTTTTCAGTCTGGAGAAGACTGAGGGTGGATCTAATTAATGCTTACAAATACTTAAAGGGAGGGTGTCAGGAGGATGGGGCCAGTCTTTTTTCAGTGGTGCCCAGGGACAGGACAAGAGGGAATGGGCACAAACTTGAGTATAAGAAGTTCCACCTAAACATGAGGAGGAACTTCTTTCCTGTGAGGGTGGCAGAGCCCTGGCAGAGGCTGCCCAGAGAGGTGGTGGAGTCTCCTTCTCTGGAGACATTCCAAACCCACCTGGACACATTCCTGTGGGATCTGCTCTGGGTGGACCTGCTTTGGCAGGGGGGTTGGAGTAGATGATCTCCAGAGGTCCCTTCCAACCCCATATGATTCTATGATTCTAAAGTACTTGCAGAGGATCACTGCAAATACCTAGAGGGCCTTTTTTCGCCCTAAACAGCATTGAGCAAAGGGTATGCCATGGTCCCGGTGATTGCTGGATTGGGGAAGGCCTTTAAAGACTTTTGTTTCTAAAAATTCATAGATGTAGGTAGCATTCTTCTTTGTTTTCCTCCCATAGTCCCTAGGGGGAACTGGAGTTCTTTTAGCTCTATCAGCAACCTCACTGTCTGTGCAGAGACAAGCATTGGGCAAAATTTAATAGACTCTGTCTTATAGTGTGTAATCTAATACTCAGAGATAAATTATAAAAGAAGCAAAGTATTGACCAACTTCCACAACTTCTGTATGTCAGCTATTATAGGACTTTTTTCTGGAATGCATTAAATCTTTCTACTAGAGTATTTTGTTACTGTTGTAGTAGATAAGAGGATTCTGAAAATAATAATCTATTTCCCTGGAAACCATAGTCTTTCTGGGAGCTGCTACCTTCAAGTATCACGCTAATTATCTTGTACGAAGGGAGTGGGGAGGTAGAATTCAGCAACAAGGAGGTGCTGAGACTCAGACTGAAGTACAAGTACTTCTTCATAGGTATGTTGGATCAAGAGGGGGCCTGTAATAGTCCTCTCCTGTATTATTATTGTAATAATAATTCAGAATCATGTGCACAAAGAGGGTTTGCGTACCATGGAGCAGGGTACATCTATTTCCTTTTCAGCCTTAGCCATTCCTTCTTCTACATACCTTGGGTTTGCGTACCATGGAGCAGGGTACATCTGTTTCCTTGTCAGCCTTTTTGTAGCCATCTCTTCTTCTACATACCTCGGTAGCCAGCCATCAATGCCTTCTACCATCGAGCAGAAAGCTGGCTTTTTAGGGACAGATCTGGTGACCAACTACAGTATATACTTTGCTGCCCTAGGTTGGGTGTCATATAGGTATTTCAGATAAAAATGGGACTGACTTGGTAGCAGTCTTCACTTCGGCATTTAAGAAACTTTTCATCAAACTTCTCACAAATCCTCTTGGTGCTCTTCTTTGTTAACAGAGTGAAATACCAGATAAAGCCCACAATTATATTTGTTTGTAAAGTGTGATGCTTCCATCCAAGCTGAAGGGGACCTCGGGGAGTCCATACACATTTTAGGGTGCAAACTGAGGGAGCTTCCTGCACCACACAGGCAAGCAAAACAGAGGAGGTCACAAGTGTGGATCACTTCCAAGTTCCTGTAGAGTTATGCCATACATGCCTGGTCCAGTTTCAGTCTATTTTTTGCGGGTTTTAGAAGTAAAGTTCCTTCCTTATGTATAGAGTTGTTGTTTGGATCGATTTTTCATTGCAGCACTCAAAAGTCCTAGGTCTTGTTTTCCTGTTATCTTGCAACAGCACGAGGGTAATCAGAATATTCACCCAGAATGTAAATGCTGGGATGTCTTTAGTGTGAGGCTGGATTTCCAGAAGCCCTCCAATGAGACTGGTGGGCTTTGATTCTGCTGCACGTGGGCCTAAACACCGCAGTAGAGTTCCCCCATGAGATAAATCCCCTTGGCTCTGAAGGGATTTACATCATTCAAGCTGTGATCTTACTCAGTCAAGGGAATCCTGAAGATACTTGAGATAGACATCCCTGGACAGACAACTTATCCCTGCAACTTTGGGTATTTCAGTAAACAAACTTCTGTGGTGTTATAATGCGTGGAGCGATCTCTGTTAGAACCAATGTCTCTATACATTTAAATTAAAAAAAAACAGTATTTTTTTAAGTGACATCTAAGAACATCATGTGTTTCCTAAAGTGCTCTTGTCTAACATCCTTCAATACCCCTGGGTGACAAAGACTTCTGTATTCCTAGAAAAGCTCCTTTATGTTCCTATAAATGAGCAAAATGTTATGACTGGGGTGAATTTGTAATCTGTAAGTAGCTGCCAGAGGTTAAATTTATTTCTCAATGCCTACAGTTCTGCTTGCCTTTTAAAGCCAATATGGTTCACTATATGAAAAGCATTCTTTATGAAAGCATATAATCAAAGTCACTTAAAAAATGTCTTTGTTAAGAAAGTACTTGCTGCAGAAGCTATTTTACACAGGTGGAAATTTCAGGGACTGCATTTGATATAAAGGAAAAAATTCAAATCAGGTTTCATGCTTACAGAAATATTCCCCGTAACCTTTGATTTACTTATTTTCGCACCAGTATGTTTGATTTTTAACTTTTTTTGCTGCAAAAAATATGTCAGCTTGAGTAGGTATGATAGACAATATTAAGAAATTGTTGCCATATGTATGTCTATATTGGGAAGTGATAGAGAAACGAATCCTGCTTGTCTTTCTCACGCATTCAGATCCACAAATCTAATTAATTATCTGTGTGAAATAATCAAGATTTGGACCTCTTTATCTACTTGTACTCTCGTTATATGTGCTTTTTTTGGTTCTTTCTGTTGCTCAGTAGTGGTTGAGAGAGGATTGTATAGGCATGGTGTTGATGTCCAGTTTAAAGCTCTCCTTTTGGCATACTGCGTGATTAATTGCAGGCTGGCACAGCTGCTTCATCAATTCCTGTGCCTCACCTTCCTTCCCCTATAATGATGTGTTATAATGAGGTGTTATAATGATTGTAAGAGGTCCTCAGGAGATTTCGGTTACTGTGGTGGCCATGGTTGATAGGAGTATTTAGACTGACTGTACATTTGAGCTCCAAGTGCAGTAAGACACCGAGGAATGGATATCTTTTTGATGAGAGATGTGCAAAGTGTTTTGTTTTCTTTTTTCATAGGATTTAGCCCTGAATATCAAGTTGCTGTAGTTTAATCTCCTTTGCTGCTTTTTCATTTCAACGCCATTTTCAGATCCATTTTCATATCTAAGCTGATTTTCAGTGCTTAACGTATTTCTTTCTACCACTGAGTTTAAAATACATCAAGTGTTTCTCTAATTATTTTCCTACATGTGACTGATTTTCAAAGCTGCTGAAAAGAAAATCAAAGGGGATTCAAGGGCCTGGAGTAAATTTAAGGAAACTCCAATTTAGATTATAACTAAAAATGAAAGTTACCTGCAAGTTGGGAGTCTAGAGAAAAGCCAAGAGAATAGTGGAACATTAGAAAACTTGACCACAAGGGAAGGTTGAAATCATGGTATTTGCTCAATGGAGAAAAGAGTAGACTGAAGGCAGGAATTCTAGATATTCTAATTTTATTTTTTTTATTAAACTAAGTGATTTTAAGAAAATAGTAATCCATTTTTCCATCTTTGCCACTGGATGGAGGACACCAGCCCAGCTGATGTGTAGGAGAAAGACCAGAGTTGTTTGCCATTGTCCTCTGCTGTTCCAGCCACTTCAAGTGTGAAGGACTGTTAACTTGGAGCCCTCTTCCATCCAGGTGTACCAGCTGAGTTCAGCTAGGTACCATATTCTGGTGGTCTTCAGTAGTAGCTAGGCTGTGCCTCTTCCCTTAGATTTAGACTA
This sequence comes from Calidris pugnax, assembly GCF_001431845.1. Classification (NCBI taxonomy): domain Eukaryota; kingdom Metazoa; phylum Chordata; class Aves; order Charadriiformes; family Scolopacidae; genus Calidris; species Calidris pugnax. The sequence goes on along the minus strand of NW_015090874.1, from coordinate 132,642 downwards.
AATCTTATGAAGAAATTCTTTCCTGTGAGGGTGGTGAGACACTGGAACAGGTTGCCCAGAGAAGCTGTGGCTGCCCCATCCCTGGAGGGGTTCAAGGCCAGGCTGGATGGGGCTTGGAGCAACCTGGTCTGGTGGGAGGTGTCCCTGCCCAGGGCAGGGGGGTTGGAACTGGATGATCTTTAAGGTCCCTTCCAACTCCAACCGTTCTATGATTCGGTGATCCTGTGGAAGAAGTTCCTTCTGTCTTACGTGCGATGATGAAGATTTCTGTTGAGCTGTTGACAGAAGTATGGCTTCAGCCTCAGTGCAAACAGTTTGCTTCTGAAGAGTTTGAGAGGCCTCACAGCATAGGACTTGCTGATGAAGGTCACTCCAGCTTGTCTTTGTGGCTGCTGTTTCTGCAGCATGCCTTGGTGACTATGGTAACAGGCGTAAGGCCACAGCATCACACTGTTATTTTATTTTGTCTTATTTTTTGGAAGTGCTATTTTCTCAATTTCCTTGCACTTACAGGGTTTGTGATATTTTTTTCTTATTTGTTTTAAATCTTTCTCTGTATAGAAAATGTCTTTTGTCCAGATCCTGGACTCTTTCTCCTTGTTAATTGTGTCCTCACTGTGGTACATTCCTCTGACGTGGTGCTTTTCTATGAAAGGACCATCTGGAACATGACTCCAGATGAGTAGTGACCCCAGAAGAACATGCCATCTCTCACAGTACAGCAGTGCTTGCATGCCACTTTGGGTTTTTTTCCAGCATTGGCAGATAGGCTCCTTTTCTGGACACCTTTTTGCCTGGAAACTGTGACCATCTGAGAGCTCATAAATGCATTGTTTCCACTGAAGCACATTGAATAGAATGGGACTTCTTCACAACTGGAATCCTGCGTCCAGTTCTGGGCTCCCCAGTTCAAGAGGGACAGGGAACTACTGGAGAGAGTCCAGCGTAGGGCAACAAAGATGATTCAAGGATTGGAGCATCTCCCTTATGAGGAAAGGCTGAAAGAGCTGGGACTCTTTAGTCTGGAGAAGAGAAGACTGAGGGGAGACCTTATTAATGCCTACAAGTATCTCAAGGGTGGGTTGAAGGAGGAGGGAACCAGACTCTTTTCAGTAGTTGCCAGTGAAAGGACAAGGGGCAATGGGCACAAGTTGGAACATAAGAGGTTCCACTTGAATATGAGGAAGAACTTTTTCACGTTGAGGGTGACAGAGCCCTGGAAGAGGCTGCCCAGGGAGGGTGTGGAGTCCCCTTCTTTGGAGATTTTCAAGACCCGCCTGGATGCTCCTGAGTAACATGCTCTGACAAGCTCTGGGTGGTCCTGCTTTAGCAGGGGAGTTGGACTAGATGATCTCTATGGTCCCTTCCAACTCTAAACGTTCAGTGAAATTCAGTGAAATTCTGTTTGCTCAGCAGAGATGAGACTTCCCTGAAAAGTGTACCCAACCTGTGCCCTGCTGATGTGAGCAACACCACACGTTGCCATGTTCAACCACGCTCAGCTGTGCCCAGAAAGGGCTAATTCTGGACTCTCATCCCCAGGCCCTGTGGAAGAGGATGAAGCCCTATTTGCCTTCAGCATCTCATGCAAAATCTGGGTGTCAAAGCTGGAACGCTTCCACTGCCAGTAGTCCTCACTGACCTCAGCTTTGGTTCAGAGCTTTCTTTCCTTTTTATCTGCCATCCTAAAGTCCTGTTTCATTTGTGGTGTTCCCCCCGCCTCAGGTGTCTGCCTGAGTGTGGTTGTTTGTTTGTTGTTTTTTTTTTCTGGCTTTTGAAATAACTTCTAAAGAATTTCTTCAAGAACTAAAAGGCCATGACCTGGGATGAGCGTGAAGAAGTGATGCACATGAAGCCCTGAGAAACAGGCAAGCTTATCCTTAGCAGCAGTTAAT
>NW_015090874.1:17182-128837 GCF_001431845.1 Calidris pugnax | reverse complement strand
GTTCCTGTGCAACCTGCTCTGGGTGGACCTGCTTTGGCAGGGGGTTGGACTGGATGATCTCCAGAGGTCCCTTCCAACCCCATAGCATTCTGGGATGATGCTGTGATTCTCTAAAGCATAAAACTCAGCTCTGAAAGAAAAGTATAAAGAGGCACAAAGCTAAGAATTATAACGATGTCTTGTTATTACTTCGCATATTATGAGCTTTTGATGTAGAGCCCTTGGTCTTCATAAACAGAAGCACATGGGTAACTTGGCAAGAGCTACCCTCAGAGTAGCAGCATCGTTATTCAGGCCACCTTCCTGTAGGTTGCATCTCGTGAACTTCCTTTGCCTTGACACTGTGTCACAGTTTGGGAATGCCTCGTGTAATCACCTGCCTCTATTTTCACCAGTGTCCCTGCAGGCCCCCAGGAATCACAGCAGCCAAGAGCATTGCATGGACTTAATTAACATGAGACAAGTCGAAATTATAGTCAAGGAGGGGCATAAATAGACCAGGAGTGCTGATGTAGAAGTCTTGTCCTGAAGTTTTATCACTCAGCATGAGATGAAGTCTAAGGTAGGCACCAGATTTTAATGCATGTTTGTAGTTTACATCACAAGAGGATAGGTCATAAGTCAATTCAAGGTTTCTGTCTCCTTTGGGATCATCGTTAAGGATTAGGACATTACATCTGTAAAATTACACTCACTAAGAGCTGATTCCTTGAGTTTATAACGTGCATTAAATAAAGCTTTTCCTGCTTCATTTTACCACAGCATTCTAATTTATTAATGGAGTCAGAAGAGGTTTGTGTGTGGTACTTGATGATGTTACATTTCCTTAATGTCATGGTTTGGATTTCAGTACAAATGGCCTTTTTTTGCGTTGTAGAAGGAAGTCTGGTAAATGTGACAGATACAAAAAAAATATATAAAATGTTTTACTCCATTTAGTATATTGACTTGCACTTTGGGTATATATTAATGGAATTGTTTTAGAAATAACATATTTCAAGGAGACTTGAAAGAGTAGTTTTAAGATTTTGATAATTTTATAATTCAGTTATGCTAATTTAATATTTAGATTTTTATTTAAACTATTTCATATCACTTGTAGCAATAAAGGATGAGTAAAAAAATAGTCTTCTATAGAGTCCTTGAAAACAGGTGAACAGCATAATTACGGTTATATGGTCCGTTCTCGTTTGTGTTTCTAGAAACTCAAAATTAGACGTTCCTGGAGTACATGAGACTTAAATGGGGCTATACCACCTATTTCTAGCAGAGATGCTGTGTAGGCTGGTGTCTATTTATGCTAGACCTCCCAGATGTCCCCACCTGAAGGAGAGATTGGCCCCAAAACTCTCCCATCTGGGATAAAATGGCACACAATGGAATTGCTTTTGTTTTTATCAGTTCCCCAGAGTCCAGGATATGTGGGCTGGGTCTGAGCTCCCAAGGAAAGCGAACTGGTAACAGTTCATCTCTAGATCCACCCAGTAGGTATTGAGGACTTGGCACTCTATGTGTGTCCATGATTTTAACTCGGATTAACTCTAGTACCATGGAATTAATGCTTGTTTGAGGCTGGAGTGTATTGGAGAGTATTTATACATGTATGAGTGTGTGCGTGTATGTATATAACACTAACAAATAATATATATTTGCATCATTGGACACACGTGTGTGTACATATGCTATATATATATGGCAGTGTGTATATATATATTTATATATACCCCTGGATGCCTCATTCCCTGCAGTCCTTGGGGGTTTATAGCCTTGTGCTTGCAGCGGGCATCCCCCAGGCAAGCTCAGAGCAGTGACCGTCCCAGAAACTTGCTCTGGAGTAAGGACTTGGAGTAAAGTATGAAAGTTGACTTTTTAATATTAAAAACTGTTCCCATGACAGGCAATCAGTGTAATGGCCCCATTCTAAAGTTTGCAAATACTTAGCTACCTTGTTGTTGTTTTGCTGAGGAGAAAAGACCCTCTTTGCTGAAAGGCAGAAAATGCTGCTTTTCCTTCTAAATAGAAGGAAACTGGGTGCCAGAGTACTGCTGCGATAGGTGCATTTCGTGAACAAGGCAGAGGTTTGTTAATTTGGGGAAGTCCCATCGGAGTACAGCACTTGCAAATTGGTACCTTTTCCTTCATGGGACAAAAGCTGGCCTGACAGCTTCTATAGATCTCTGGTCCATAGTCTAAGGGTGTAGAGCACTGAGCTTTATGTAAGGGTCTAAGGGTGTAAAGCATTGAGCCAGCAATGGGCACTTGTGGCCAGGAAGGCCTATGGCATCCTGGGGGGCATCAGGAAGAGTGTGAGCAGCAGGTGGAGGGAGGTCATCCTGCCCCTCTGCTCCGCCCTGGGGAGGCCCCAGCTGGAGCACTGGGACCAGTTCTGGGCTCCCCAGTTCCAGAAGGACAGGGAACTGCTGGAGAGGGTCCAGCAGAGGGCTACAAAGATGTTGAGGGGCCTGGAGCTTCTCTCTTTGGGGGGAAAGCTGAGGGACTTGGGTCTTTTCAGTCTGGAGAAGACTGAGGGTGGATCTAATTAATGCTTACAAATACTTAAAGGGAGGGTGTCAGGAGGATGGGGCCAGTCTTTTTTCAGTGGTGCCCAGGGACAGGACAAGAGGGAATGGGCACAAACTTGAGTATAAGAAGTTCCACCTAAACATGAGGAGGAACTTCTTTCCTGTGAGGGTGGCAGAGCCCTGGCAGAGGCTGCCCAGAGAGGTGGTGGAGTCTCCTTCTCTGGAGACATTCCAAACCCACCTGGACACATTCCTGTGGGATCTGCTCTGGGTGGACCTGCTTTGGCAGGGGGTTTGGAGTAGATGATCTCCAGAGGTCCCTTCCAACCCCATATGATTCTATGATTCTAAAGTACTTGCAGAGGATCACTGCAAATACCTAGAGGGCCTTTTTTCGCCCTAAACAGCATTGAGCAAAGGGTATGCCATGGTCCCGGTGATTGCTGGATTGGGGAAGGCCTTTAAAGACTTTTGTTTCTAAAAATTCATAGATGTAGGTAGCATTCTTCTTTGTTTTCCTCCCATAGTCCCTAGGGGGAACTGGAGTTCTTTTAGCTCTATCAGCAACCTCACTGTCTGTGCAGAGACAAGCATTGGGCAAAATTTAATAGACTCTGTCTTATAGTGTGTAATCTAATACTCAGAGATAAATTATAAAAGAAGCAAAGTATTGACCAACTTCCACAACTTCTGTATGTCAGCTATTATAGGACTTTTTTCTGGAATGCATTAAATCTTTCTACTAGAGTATTTTGTTACTGTTGTAGTAGATAAGAGGATTCTGAAAATAATAATCTATTTCCCTGGAAACCATAGTCTTTCTGGGAGCTGCTACCTTCAAGTATCACGCTAATTATCTTGTACGAAGGGAGTGGGGAGGTAGAATTCAGCAACAAGGAGGTGCTGAGACTCAGACTGAAGTACAAGTACTTCTTCATAGGTATGTTGGATCAAGAGGGGGCCTGTAATAGTCCTCTCCTGTATTATTATTGTAATAATAATTCAGAATCATGTGCACAAAGAGGGTTTGCGTACCATGGAGCAGGGTACATCTGTTTCCTTGTCAGCCTTTTTGTAGCCATCTCTTCTTCTACATACCTCGGTAGCCAGCCATCAATGCCTTCTACCATCGAGCAGAAAGCTGGCTTTTTAGGGACAGATCTGGTGACCAACTACAGTATATACTTTGCTGCCCTAGGTTGGATGTCATACAGATATTTCAGATAAAAATGGGACTGATTTGGTAGCAGTCTTCACTTCGGCATTTAAGAAACTTTGCATCAAACTTCTCACAAATCCTCTTGGTACTAATCTTCGTTAACAGAGTGGAATACCAGATAAAGCCCACAATTATATTTGTTTGTAAAGTGTGATGCTTCCATCCAAGCTGAAGGGGACCTCGGGGAGTCCATACACATTTTAGGGTGCAAACTGAGGGAGCTTCCTGCACCACACAGGCAAGCAAAACAGAGGAGGTCACAAGTGTGGATCACTTCCAAGTTCCTGTAGAGTTATGCCATACATGCCTGGTCCAGTTTCAGTCTATTTTTTGCGGGTTTTAGAAGTAAAGTTCCTTCCTTATGTATAGAGTTGTTGTTTGGATCGATTTTTCATTGCAGCACTCAGTAAAGTTCCTTCCTTATGTATAGAGTTGTTATTTGGATCAATTTTTCGTTGCAGCACTCAAAGTCCTAGGTCTTGTTTTCCTGTTATCTTGCAACAGCACGAGGGTAATCAGAATATTCACCCAGAATGTAAATGCTGGGATGTCTTTAGTGTGAGGCTGGATTTCCAGAAGCCCTCCAATGAGACTGGTGGGCTTTGATTCTGCTGCACGTGGGCCTAAACACCGCAGTAGAGTTCCCCCATGAGATAAATCCCCTTGGCTCTGAAGGGATTTACATCATTCAAGCTGTGATCTTACTCAGTCAAGGGAATCCTGAAGATACTTGAGATAGACATCCCTGGACAGACAACTTATCCCTGCAACTTTGGGTATTTCAGTAAACAAACTTCTGTGGTGTTATAATGCGTGGAGCGATCTCTGTTAGAACCAATGTCTCTATACATTTAAATTAAAAAAAAACAGTATTTTTTTAAGTGACATCTAAGAACATCATGTGTTTCCTAAAGTGCTCTTGTCTAACATCCTTCAATACCCCTGGGTGACAAAGACTTCTGTATTCCTAGAAAAGCTCCTTTATGTTCCTATAAATGAGCAAAATGTTATGACTGGGGTGAATTTGTAATCTGTAAGTAGCTGCCAGAGGTTAAATTTATTTCTCAATGCCTACAGTTCTGCTTGCCTTTTAAAGCCAATATGGTTCACTATATGAAAAGCATTCTTTATGAAAGCATATAATCAAAGTCACTTAAAAAATGTCTTTGTTAAGAAAGTACTTGCTGCAGAAGCTATTTTACACAGGTGGAAATTTCAGGGACTGCATTTGATATAAAGGAAAAAATTCAAATCAGGTTTCATGCTTACAGAAATATTCCCCGTAACCTTTGATTTACTTATTTTCGCACCAGTATGTTTGATTTTTAACTTTTTTTGCTGCAAAAAATATGTCAGCTTGAGTAGGTATGATAGACAATATTAAGAAATTGTTGCCATATGTATGTCTATATTGGGAAGTGATAGAGAAACGAATCCTGCTTGTCTTTCTCACGCATTCAGATCCACAAATCTAATTAATTATCTGTGTGAAATAATCAAGATTTGGACCTCTTTATCTACTCATACTCTCGTTATACGTGGGAATAATCAAGATTTGGACCTCTTTATCTACTTGTACTCTCGTTATATGTGCTTTTTTTGGTTCTTTCTGTTGCTCAGTAGTGGTTGAGAGAGGATTGTATAGGCATGGTGTTGATGTACACCATCTACATGTCCAGTTCTTGGTTCTTTCTGTTGCTCAGTAGTGGTTGAGAGAGGATTGTATAGGCATGGTGTTGATGTCCAGTTTAAAGCTCTCCTTTTGGCATACTGCGTGATTAATTGCAGGCTGGCACAGCTGCTTCATCAATTCCTGTGCCTCACCTTCCTCCCCCTAGAAAGAGAGGTGTTATAATGATTGTAAGAGGTCCTCAGGAGATTTCGGTTACTGTGGTGGCCATGGTTGATAGGAGTATTTAGACTGACTGTACATTTGAGCTCCAAGTGCAGTAAGACACCGAGGAATGGATATCTTTTTGATGAGAGATGTGCAAAGTGTTTTGTTTTCTTTTTTCATAGGATTTAGCCCTGAATATCAAGTTGCTGTAGTTTAATCTCCTTTGCTGCTTTTTCATTTCAACGCCATTTTCAGATCCATTTTCATATCTAAGCTGATTTTCAGTGCTTAACGTATTTCTTTCTACCACTGAGTTTAAAATACATCAAGTGTTTCTCTAATTATTTTCCTACATGTGACTGATTTTCAAAGCTGCTGAAAAGAAAATCAAAGGGGATTCAAGGGCCTGGAGTAAATTTAAGGAAACTCCAATTTAGATTATAACTAAAAATGAAAGTTACCTGCAAGTTGGGAGTCTAGAGAAAAGCCAAGAGAATAGTGGAACATTAGAAAACTTGACCACAAGGGAAGGTTGAAATCATGGTATTTGCTCAATGGAGAAAAGAGTAGACTGAAGGCAGGAATTCTAGATATTCTAATTTTATTTTTTTTATTAAACTAAGTGATTTTAAGAAAATAGTAATCCATTTTTCCATCTTTGCCACTGGATGGAGGACACCAGCCCAGCTGATGTGTAGGAGAAAGACCAGAGTTGTTTGCCATTGTCCTCTGCTGTTCCAGCCACTTCAAGTGTGAAGGACTGTTAACTTGGAGCCCTCTTCCATCCAGGTGTACCAGCTGAGTTCAGCTAGGTACCATATTCTGGTGGTCTTCAGTAGTAGCTAGGCTGTGCCTCTTCCCTTAGATTTAGACTAAATCTTATGAAGAAATTCTTTCCTGTGAGGGTGGTGAGACACTGGAACAGGTTGCCCAGAGAAGCTGTGGCTGCCCCATCCCTGGAGGGGTTCAAGGCCAGGCTGGATGGGGCTTGGAGCAACCTGGTCTGGTGGGAGGTGTCCCTGCCCAGGGCAGGGGGGTTGGAACTGGATGATCTTTAAGGTCGCTTCCAACTCCAACCGTTCTATGATTCGGTGATCCTGTGGAAGAAGTTCCTTCTGTCTTACGTGCGATGATGAAGATTTCTGTTGAGCTGTTGACAGAAGTATGGCTTCAGCCTCAGTGCAAACAGTTTGCTTCTGAAGAGTTTGAGAGGCCTCACAGCATAGGACTTGCTGATGAAGGTCACTCCAGCTTGTCTTTGTGGCTGCTGTTTCTGCAGCATGCCTTGGTGACTATGGTAACAGGCGTAAGGCCACAGCATCACACTGTTATTTTATTTTGTCTTATTTTTTGGAAGTGCTATTTTCTCAATTTCCTTGCACTTACAGGGTTTGTGATATTTTTTTCTTATTTGTTTTAAATCTTTCTCTGTATAGAAAATGTCTTTTGTCCAGATCCTGGACTCTTTCTCCTTGTTAATTGTGTCCTCACTGTGGTACATTCCTCTGACGTGGTGCTTTTCTATGAAAGGACCATCTGGAACATGACTCCAGATGAGTAGTGACCCCAGAAGAACATGCCATCTCTCACAGTACAGCAGTGCTTGCATGCCACTTTGGGTTTTTTTCCAGCATTGGCAGATAGGCTCCTTTTCTGGACACCTTTTTGCCTGGAAACTGTGACCATCTGAGAGCTCATAAATGCATTGTTTCCACTGAAGCACATTGAATAGAATGGGACTTCTTCACAACTGGAATCCTGCGTCCAGTTCTGGGCTCCCCAGTTCAAGAGGGACAGGGAACTACTGGAGAGAGTCCAGCGTAGGGCAACAAAGATGATTCAAGGATTGGAGCATCTCCCTTATGAGGAAAGGCTGAAAGAGCTGGGACTCTTTAGTCTGGAGAAGAGAAGACTGAGGGGAGACCTTATTAATGCCTACAAGTATCTCAAGGGTGGGTTGAAGGAGGAGGGAACCAGACTCTTTTCAGTAGTTGCCAGTGAAAGGACAAGGGGCAATGGGCACAAGTTGGAACATAAGAGGTTCCACTTGAATATGAGGAAGAATTTTTTCACGTTGAGGGTGACAGAGCCCTGGAAGAGGCTGCCCAGGGAGGGTGTGGAGTCCCCTTCTTTGGAGATTTTCAAGACCCGCCTGGATGCTCCTGAGTAACATGCTCTGACAAGCTCTGGGTGGTCCTGCTTTAGCAGGGGAGTTGGACTAGATGATCTCTATGGTCCCTTCCAACTCTAAACGTTCAGTGAAATTCAGTGAAATTCTGTTTGCTCAGCAGAGATGAGACTTCCCTGAAAAGTGTACCCAACCTGTGCCCTGCTGATGTGAGCAACACCACACGTTGCCATGTTCAACCACGCTCAGCTGTGCCCAGAAAGGGCTAATTCTGGACTCTCATCCCCAGGCCCTGTGGAAGAGGATGAAGCCCTATTTGCCTTCAGCATCTCATGCAAAATCTGGGTGTCAAAGCTGGAACGCTTCCACTGCCAGTAGTCCTCACTGACCTCAGCTTTGGTTCAGAGCTTTCTTTCCTTTTTATCTGCCATCCTAAAGTCCTGTTTCATTTGTGGTGTTCCCCCCGCCTCAGGTGTCTGCCTGAGTGTGGTTGTTTGTTTGTTGTTTTTTTTTTCTGGCTTTTGAAATAACTTCTAAAGAATTTCTTCAAGAACTAAAAGGCCATGACCTGGGATGAGCGTGAAGAAGTGATGCACATGAAGCCCTGAGAAACAGGCAAGCTTATCCTTAGCAGCAGTTAATAAGAAAAGTAGAAATATGCTGTTAGCTGAGCAGCTTTAGAACACTTTAATGTTGTGAGGTACTGCTTGACCTTCAGGAATGCAGAAATGCTGAATAATTCTAGAAAGCAATGAGAAGGAAAGCTCATAACTTTCTTCAGAAGTACCTGACTAGCACATAATGCTAGCTATATATTATGCTGGTTAAATATAATAAATTCCTTTATAGAGCTGGTCTTGGAAAATTTGTGATTGTAATGAGATTATGCCTTCACAGATTCTTCCAATAAGTCAGAAATAATTCTCCTGTGGTCAGTAAATATTTTAAAAAGCTATTTTTAAGACGGACAGACAGACCTGAGTGGCTTCAAAGATTTCCTGGGTTGTTAAATTAGTTGAACCTGAGTGAACTTGCTCTATCCAATTTTTCATACTGTTGGGAGATTTCCTGAATATTTTGAAACAAACTTATTTATCATTCCATCTAAAGAGGAGTGAATTCACCTGGAAGTGCTATGTCAGTGTCACCGTCCTCCTCTGGAAGAAGAGGGAGGAGGAAGGTCTAGAGCACCCCAAAGGTGAAGAGTAGCCCATCAGCAAGTGTTGCCACGTCAGGCACATCGCTGGTAGTTAGTGTGCAATATATTAACAATCTATGAAGAAACAGTAAATTCCTCCACAGATGAACATCAATCTGGAAAATGTTTTTGCAGAGTTATCTTCATGTTCTGCGTTGCTATGTGTGGCATGACATGAGCCTGTCTTAACAGGTGGTGAAATATTCTTTTGGCAAGCCATCACACCACGCTGGAAACTTCGGATTTTGTTTCCTTCGGGCTCTACTACCCCAGTCTTGTAATGAAGATTATCCTGAGTCTGCAGAGAGAAGGATGTGAAGGAGCACCAGGGTGGGCAGTGTCCGCACCCCAGGGTGTCCTGGACCAAATGTGGGCATCCCTCTCTAGCCTCAGCCAAGACCTTTCTCTGCAAGTAGGAGTATGTGTGGAAATGTCGCAGCTCAGACTGGAGGAGGCAGTCAAGATTGGGCATCTGTATTGCTGCTTTGAGCATATGGATTAATTTAGAAGTCGAATTGATTAGACACAAAACCACTAGTAGCCTGTCTCGTAGATGTAACGGTGAAGTGGAAGGAAAGTCAATTCCCCTGTTAACTCTTTGAGGCCGTGCAATGAGCTCTGTTAGTTACCCATGTCAGGAGCAGCTCAACTCTTGTCTCTGCTTGTTATCATCTCTGCACGGTCACTGATGTAACTGTAATTTTGGGTCTAAGGATGTGGATTATAATGTCACAGGCAACCATTAGAAAAATGTATTCTATCAAATCAAAGTATCTCTTTTAAATCAGTTTTTTTTTTTTCTCCCAAGCAGTTCTGCTTTTTTTGGGAAAGCTTTTATCTGCTTCTTCCTCCACGTTGAAAAAATTACTTTCATTTGTAAAGTACCTTTTGTGATAAGTAGCCTAGAGATCCCTATAATGCTATCAAATCAGCCTTACCAAATTCATATCATTCTGCTGAGGGGGCATTATATTTTACCACTAACACTCTTTATCTACTTAGTGCCAAAATCCATTTCTTTTATTATAAATTGGTTCAGTTTGAGTTTAATCAAGACCAATAGGAAATATTGCCACTGGATCTCAGAACTGAGTACAAAAAATCAGATACCACAATGTGAACAAGGGGAAATAGCCTGAAAAGCATCATTATTTAAAGTGAAAGCCTGGTTTCCTTAAGTTCTTTGATCCACTGAAAGCATATCATCAGAGCTAAATAAAGTAAACAAGAGTTTGCTATATATATATCCTGTGGATCTAGACAGTTGGAGAACGTATCTGCATTTTAAATTCAAGGTCTTTTATTTTGAATATGATCTCTATTTTGGCCTTGTGACTGAAAAGCTTTTTGCTTGATTATTTTTTGACTCCCAGCAGACAGGAAGAATATCACATACTTCTTGTGATAAATCCAGAGAGACAGTCTGCAAAGGACAAAGTTGCCTTTTTCCAGGTAGAATTGAAATGGATAATTAAGAAAGCAAAACTATGGTAGCCACAGATAAATTACAATTTTATATTTGATATCTCTCTTCTTGGCCCAGGAAAAACTTCATTAATTTAGAGATAACAGATTGTCTATCAGGTGTCACTGCTGAAGACTTTGTTATGATAAATTATATTCGATTCCTTGTGCAAGGATTGAGCTTAAAACTTCATTAATTTAGAGATAACAGATTGCCTATCAGGTGTCACTGCTGAAGATTTGGTATGATAAATTATATTAGATTCCTTATCCAAGAATTGAGCTCTAGTGTTCCTTCTGTACAAGAGACAGGTTTGTTTATTACATTGTGTCTGCTTCCAGCTTAAAAGATTTTCAAATCTAATTTGAATAATTAAAATTTTGTGAATGGTAATTATCTTACAGTTATTTCTATGCAACTTTTTATGCATTGAAAATATGGTGAAAAAAGTTTTTCAAGTGGCTGCTGGAGCCTTTTTTTCCTAGTTTGGGAGAACTAGGAGTATCAAGTAAGTAGACAACAAAAGAACTAGCTGGTCAACAGGTGAAACATCAGAAGATAAGTTATTATTAATCATGGCTTTTTGGTAGGATCTTCAGATAAATGAAGATGATGGTCCCCTGTCTTTGGTGCTGTACATGGGTAAAGAATCAGATGGTCTCTACTTTGAAAAGCTTGTATCCCAAATACTGCCTAAAGTGAACAGATCGGAAAAATGAAGTTGTCCCATGAACAGAGCTAAATGTTATCAGGGCAGAAAATACCGTATTTCTTCCATTCTTGTTAGTTTTTGGAGGGAGCCAGTATTAAGGAAAGTGTCTGCTCAACAGAAAGCACAGAGGGGCATAAGAAAGTGGAGGAACTGGTAAGATGGAAGGAAATAGAGTGATGAGGAGAGTGTAAGTGAGCCTGGATGCCCAGCCAGCTCTACAAGTTTGAGATACTTTGGTCACTATTAGAAGGATATCCAGGTACTTGGCAGCTAGATGAGTAAGTTAAGTATAGGAAGAAGCAACAACAACTGATGGAATTTTTGATTAATTCAGCAGAGTAGCTTTTTGATTTATTTGGGATACAGTAAAGGACACAGAAATTCAGCCAAGGATATTATTGCTAATTGTGCAGGCAGTTAAATTTAGCTCTTGTTCAACTAAAAGGAGTGATCAATCTTTTTGAGAAGTGTGAATGCAATAATAGCCAGGGAAGGGCAAACAGATTGTCTTTCCAGTTCTTTAAGATGCCTTTTTTTTTTTTCTTCACTCTTCCTCTTCTGCCTAGCTCTGATGCAGATAATCTGAACACAGCAGATTTCTGTAATACAAATCTCCTTTTTGCAGGAGGATAGCCCAGAGGTTAAGATACTGGTCTGGAATAATCAGATTTTGTACCCTGCTTGTGATGATCTTCTTCTGAACTTGGTGTAGAAATTACTTGCCTCTCCTGGACCCCATTTACCTATTACCTTAATGGTAAAGTGAGCAAGGAAGGAACTATTATCGCATTAAGAGATTTTATGAGGGGAAAGAAAACTCAAAAGTTTGAGGGTTGTAGATGTTGCTGTGATATTCATAGCTCAATTCAGCTGCCCACACGTCGGCTGCCTGAGTTTCATCCTGCCTCCCCTCAAGCTGCTATTCCAGAAGACACTTCCATAGGTCCTGTGTCATGTTTGCCACCTGCACAGAGATGTTTGAGACATCCTGTGCCATCTGAGATGCCTACAGGAAGGCAAACGAATCAAACCCACGGCTTCTCAAAGTTGTTTCTTTGCTTTTAGCTTGGTCTTCTCTCTTAATGGTTTTTCTCCCTCTTAATTCTTTCTTTGATTTCTCACTCTTTTTTTCCCCTCTACATCTGAGCTTGGTCTATGCTGTTTCTTGCTTCTTTCCATTTTGTTTTCCTCTTTAAGCCACATCCCATGAAAATCACCTGTGTTGCATCATTCCAGCATCTCTACCTGGATGCCATCTCCTGTTACACAGGCTCGTCACACAGACTGGGGGAAGCTGGTATAACAGCTTGCCTCTCCATAGTTTAGTTTTTGCTGTTCGTGGCAGTCCTTTGAAGCTGTGCCAGACGTTCACATCCACTGGGGATAAACACCTTTCAGAATCCACGCAGAGAGTGTCTGATGAACCACCTTACCATGTGGGAGAGCCCCATAGCATTAAACCCTGTGAATGTCCCCAGAGACAAGCAGGAGAAGTCCCTGGCAGTACATGGTTTAGTGATGTTTTTTTATGAGAGTTAGGCTGATGGTTGGACTAGATGATCTGAAAGGTCCCTTCCAACTTAGACAATTCTGTGATTGTCAGACCTTCCCTTCTCATCAGGAAAGCAAGGCCTTCCAAACTCCAGAGCTCATCCTTCACTTTCTTTTATTTCCTACTGCCCAGCTGAGCTTTACTGTTGGACCTCTAGGATCTCACTTACGTGGAACGATAGCCAGCAACTATTATGTAAAATTTTGCAAGGGTTCCTGCTTCTAGTAGACCAAATTTTCTGAATGCTACAGGACAAGGTGAGGGACAGTCAACGCATTGTGGTGCCCTGTGAGGTGGAAGTCAGTGGTTTCTGTAAAGTACTCCCTGTTTTTAACTGAACGGCCGGGGGCTAATGTAGAAATCTGTGGCTTCATTCTGAGAGGATTCATAATCTTGTTTATTTTGTGGATGTCTCTGGAGCATTTTTACATCATCTGGGCAATGATGTACAATTAGATTCTGTAATTTGCAGAAAGGTTATTGTGATCATCTTGCATAGCGTAACGCTCACATTTGTCATTTAGGCTGTGTAAAAAGACCACATTTCCTCTTTCAATTTTGATTAAGAGAACCTGTCCTATCCTAATATTTTATGCCTGTCTGGATATTATTCAGTACTCTTCTCATTTGATAGCACACTGTTCCCATGCATCAAGGTATTTTACAATACTCAAAGAAGCAGCAAGCAAAAGCTGACAAAAAAATGAACAAAATTAAAAGAGCCATGAGAAAAGTGAACCTTCATGTTTCTTGAAACAGCGAATACTTTAGCAGAGCTTCACAAGCAGCAGGACAATCCATCAATGAGAAAAATCTATCAGGGCTATAAAATGCAAAGAGTCCACATCAGGAATTCATTGAAATGCAGTTTGTTAGGGGTCAGGAGAGGGTTCTGCAGGAGCGTCACTGCACATTTTTCATGGATCTTCCCTGGGCAGTTTCTTTGGGAAGGGGGGGAGAGTGGTTGATAATTATACGGACAATTAATCTGACCCGTAGAGTCATTTTTATGCTCTTTCATACCAGAGAGTACCTTTTACCTAACAGCTGCCCTCTTCCATTGCTTGGGCCATATTTCATGCGTTAATGCAATTCAGGATATGATGTTTCTTTTGCTTTGTGACCCTGTACAGCAGAAATGGGCTCTGTCATATATTAGGGTGGTTGTAGGGGAGTTGCAGTTCTCCACCAATTGGTACCTTCCCAAATTGCAGTTTGCCATGATGGTCTTTCTCCTAGTATGTGATCCACTGTGTCTGACTTCAGCAATGAAGTTCAGCTGTAGATGGTGGGCAAAGGAGGAATTTTTTGCCTAAATGGTAGGCTGGGGAACAAATACTGGTACAATATTAGAGATATAAGATCCATTGCATGACAGTGAAGGTTGGCTGCAATTTACTGAATGCTCAGGAATTCTCTATACCATTAATTCCACAGGAGTACACAGGGTGAAAACAGAGGTGATAACTACAGATCACCTAATGGAATCACAGATCTGGAAGCCTGAGCTAAGCTTAGTCATCTCCTAAGATCAATAGTGGAAACAATATAGATGGTGGATTATGCTGAAGATAAGGAAGAAAGAGTGGTCAGAGCAGGGGGAGAGCGTAGGTGTTTCTTCTAAGTCTTGTGTTTCCTTCTGTGTCTGATTGAGCTCTTGTAAAATTATTGGCCATCTCCACAGAAATTCTTTCTTTTAAAAGAGGTGTTGTGTGTTCTGTGTTGGAGAGTCACTGTTTGCTTCTTAATGATTTAAAACATGTTTTCTTAAATCGTCATCTCTGTGTTTTACGCACCGGTGGATCTTCTTGAGACCTTAAAACCAGGCCAGAGCATCACCCTTCTTGACTCGGCTCCCATGTCTGCCTGGTGGCCACCTGCAGTCCTCGGGATGCCTGGAGTGGTCCTATGATAAATCAGCACCACACCAAGCAATTGCTTGTCAGGGAAGAGCTTTATTGTAGTGTCTTTCTGCATCTTGTATAGTCGCCTTAGTAAAAATAGTCAGGATTCTGTTTTAAACAGGTTTTTCAGGCTTTTGAGAGCCTGTTGATGACCAAGAGATTTTTTTTCCGTAGCCCTCCAGCTGGTGTTAATGAGAACAGAGGCTTGGGCAAACATTTGTCACTGTCACCTGGTGTTTCTGCAGGAACGTGATGGTGGAATAGCAGCAGCTGCAGTACGAAGGCAAGACCGAGTCCTTGGAAAGTGTGGAAGGCTGTATAGTGTGGAAAGTAGCAAATTCAGTCAATTTCTTGGAAAATAGGGGCATTGGAGGCTGTTGCATTGGAGCTATGTTGGGATCAAAATAGTTATAGCAGTATTGAAACTGAGCAATACGCTGTGCTGCTTCAGATGTGAATCTTAACTCCTTGATAAAATGGTGATCTGTGGTTATTGGGTAAGTTCTGGTTGCCGATCTACAAAGTTTACAAAATCCTATGGGGCAAAAAACTGAGCTTGTTTGGAAAGCCAAGGCTTTAACCCTATAAAGGAAGTGTTAAATACTGGTTTTTTTTCCTCCCTAAAGTGCTCAGCTGCCTAATCTATTAGCATGAAAACAAAAGAATGTTGATCTTTTGCTCTGTTTAGTCAGAAACTTACTCCAGTGCTTTCAAATAGAAATTCTTGCAGAAAAAAACTGAAAAACCCTAAATAAACCCCACCTTGATTACCCCATGACTCATTTTCCCTACCTTTGAAAGTAACAATTGCTTTGCACGTGTACGCTGAGACTTTAAGTCATATTTTATGTAAATTAATTTCTGCAGAAATTAATACAGTACCAAAAAGTTCTTGGACTTCATATTTTTAACATGCTTATTACTTATATACAGTTATGACTTTGCTCAAAAAAACCAACCCAAACCCCAAAAGACAAAGGGAAAACAATACAGTACTAGAGAAAAATTTAACCAGTTTTTAAAGAATCTTTCATTTGTTATTTTTCAAATTAGGAAATTCTGTCTAATTTTTATGAACTACATTATGCATATTTTAATCCCACCATATAGGAATGTTGAAAAATACCTCTCTGCCTGTTGTCTTTTTCTGACCATATTTTGAGATTTCAGTGCTGGAGGGAAATGGAGGCAGGATAAGACTGTAGACCTTGAAGTCATGGTAAAAAAACCATTTTATTTTGTTTTTAAATGCCACTCAAGTAGATCTGGAGCAGTTAGATAGGAGTGTTATCTCATTGGAGAGGAGACTTTCTATTAGTTGAACTAAACATGTAGTTCCATCAGCTTTACACTTAGGTATCTTTGAGTTCAGTATCTCTTCCTGCCCTGCTTTGCAGGGAAACAACTGAGTAACATCCTTGTAGAGGGTCCTCCCTCACTTCAGCTACCCAGGAGCTAATGGTGAGGAGGTGGGCATCTCATGTGGCTTCAGTTAGTATTTGTTCTATTTCTTGTGTTTAACACCCAGCTCTCATGCTTGAGTGAGAGTCAGTATGTATGTTTGGGAACCAGTTCTCTTCTAGGCTTCATACCTTAATATATTGTCTTCCAAGCTAGCTTTAATTTCTGGGACAAACAGGGTTTCTTAAACTTCATTTCTGTACTTCTCAATTACCAGCTGGGATCATGGATCATGCTTAACTTTTCAAATTGGACACTTTTAAATGTTTTTGTCGTGTTGGATGCTTTGTATAACATCCTATCATGTGAAAAAAAAAGGTCTTTTTAAACTTGGCACTGCCTGTGTGGGGTTTTTTGAAGGGGAGAGGATTGGTTTGGGGTTGGTGGGGTAGAGTTTTCTCTGTGTCTGGAATTACTCCCAGGCTGTGGTAAGCTTGGACTCATTGTATGTTTGCCTTAGGAGTTGTCATATACTATTTTGTAGCTGAAATACAGTCATGTTTTCCTCAGACTTATCCCATTGTGTTTCTTTTTTTCACTTCAGATAAGCATTCTTGTTGTGCATCGTAAGAAGCTTCTTTCAAAGCTTATATTTTGTTTTGACCAAATACTTCCTTCAGTTTTGTGAGCTTTTGCTGAAGTCTGTACGATATTTTGCACATCGGTAACTCTAAAATGATTTCTCCTGAATGGTCTGCTTTCATTTCAACCAGTTTCTGCCCAGAAGTACCATCCTGAAGCTCCTTTGGAAAGCTGCACATATGCAATCCTAGTATTTCTTTCACAGGTTGTAGCAGAGAATGGTATTAGAAGAAAAGTGGTGTGGAACAGCGCTGTAGATCCATGAGTTTGCATCTGCTAAGATCTGGAGCACTTTGCTTTTCTCAAAAGATTTTGGCAGTGACACCTTGACAACGTTTTTGGACTCTCACAAGTGTTTGTCTTGCTTTTCCTACTGCGATTATTCTGTAATATCCTTAAGTAGCACTACTCGTGGCTAATTAGATGAGTTTTTAGCTTTTTCATTGTTTTAGCAGTCCTGGGAAATTCTGATAAAGTCTTGGCCCTGGGTAGTCCTGTCTGAGCAGTCCTGTTTTTCAGCCCCGAGTGGTTTTGAACACGTTGGTCGTTCTTTAGGAATACTGATGCATGACTGGGGGTGATGCCTGTTGGGGTGTCCAGTGAGGTCACTGTCAACCCCTGTCCATCCCGCTGCTGCTGTGCGGGGACCTGAGCTGCTCTTAAAGCAGCTCCTGGGTGGCCGCAGTTTGTATCAGAGAATCAGTTTATTTATTTATTTTTCTTTCCTTGAATTGCGATACTCTCAGAAACTTTTTGAGGAGAGGATGGGTAGGTATATCATTACATATTGGTATTTTCTGGGGTTGTTGGTCAACTGTGGGCTGAATATGAGCCAGCAGTGTGCCCAGGTGGCCAAGGAGACCAACAGCATCCTGGCCTGGGTCAGGAACAGTGTGGGGAGTAGGACTCGGGAGGTGATTTTCCCCCTGTACTAGGCCTCACCTCAAGGGCTGTGTCCAGTTTTGGGCCCCTCACCACAAAAAAGCCATTGAGGGGCTGGAGCGGGTCCAGAGAAGGGCAACGGAGCTGGTGAGGGGTCTGGAGAAGAAGTCTTGTGAGGAGAGGCTGAGGGAGCTGGGGGTGTTGAGCCTGGAGAAAAGGAGGCTGAGGGGAGACCTTCTGGCTCTCTCCAACTCCCTGAAAGGAGGGTGTAGCCAGGGGGGGTCAGTCTCTTCTCCCAAGGAACAGGCCATGGGACAAGAGGAAATGGCCTCCAGTTGCACCAGGGGAGGTTCAGGTTGGAGATTGGGAAAAATGTTTCCATGGAAAGGGTTCTTAAGCCTTGGACTGGGCTGCCCAGGGAAGGGGTTGAGGCCCCATCCCGGGAGGTGTTGAAAAGCTGGGTTGCCATAGTGCTTAGAGACATGGGTTAGTGATGGTATTTTGTCAGTTAGGTTGAAGGTTGGATGAAGAACCCTTCCAACCCAGATGACTTTATGATTCTATGATCAGGGTGGTGGTATCAGAAGCTATTATAACACTGTCATCCTTGCCACGAGACATGAGTTTTCAATGTAATCAGGCATACTCAAGCTCAGCTGTAAGTTTTTCTATTATATTAGTTTCCTCTCATTGGCATGTTTCAGACACTTAGCAACATTTAACATCACAGTCATTGTTAAATGGATCATTTTAATTCAAGATCAGCAAATTACTGACAGCAAACTGTCTTCCTAACACTTCAGATCCTCACAGAACTGAAATGTTTTATTTGGTAAATGAAACCACTTAGAAGACTTTAAAGGGGAACTGTTTAGTTTTCCACCTTCCAAAAGGTTTACTGAAGATGCAACATCCCCAAATGGAAATACTGTTGCATTTTGTATCTAGACATGTACTCTTGGTGACATTTACGAATGATATCAGACATGCTTGATGTCCTAACTCAAATATTATATGTTTGTGGAGATTCTGTCATTTATTTATCTCAGTCCCACATTGCCAGACAATTTTTCTCTACATATGTTTACTCGGCAGCATCTAAGTTTACTGTCAGATCAAATTTAGGTTTGACTTCATTCTCAACGCTAATTGGACTTAATTATTTAGTTCATGTGTTCTTGGTGACATGCTGAGTCAATGCAGATATTCATTCTAGATCCTTAATGTAATTCAGTGCATTAAGCAAATTGTACAATATCATGTTTGGAGACCACAGTTAAAACTAAGAGAAAAAGCAAGCAGCTGTTTCAAATTCTGTCTGTATTATTTTGATTTTTTTTTTTGTCTTTTTATGGCATTTTAAGAGAAAACTTACTGGCAGCTGATTTAGGCTAATTATGTGAAATGGAGTAGCTTTTTACCTATTTCTTTTATGGATAGGGTGATCATGTTTGTCAGCTATTTTGTACAGTCTTCAGAAGACTACAAAATACTTGACTGTAGAACATTGATTGAGATTTCAGTCAGGTCTATTTCTTTAATTTTTTAAAAGTTATTTTATTTTAAACAGCATAGGCTTTTTGTGAACATTAGTAGATGTTCTTAACCCTGACCCCAAACATTATTTTTCTGCATGGGTGTGCTAAGAAAAAAAAAAAAAATTAATGCTGACCACCTGCCCTCTCTGAGTCCAGGCCTCATCTGAGCCTGACAGGCTGAACATCTTGAATGTTCAGCAACGGCTTTGGTTCCTCTGCTCTTCCTCTTTCTAATGCCTAAATCCAAATCCACGGTATGGGTTACTTACCACATGCACCTAAAATAAAATAGTAGCCACTTATCCGCCCAGATCTCCTTTCTTTGGCATGTTGTAGAGCACTCCAAGGCTTTTATAAAACACTGGCCATCTACCCTTCTCCTGTCCTCAGGGGCCACCAATAAACTGAGCTATTCCTGTTAACTAAATCTAATCCCTGTCTAGAAGGGTGGTTGAACTGAGGCTTAGAAGAGAGGTTAGGCACTTGCTGCTCCTGAGCACAACCTTCATTTTACCTTTTAGGACCATCAGATTCTTTCCAGTAACCTGGGATTTCTCAGTCTGTTTTCTCTTGACCAATACCTAAGCCTAATGCTCGCGGGCTGTTTGCTTGCCTTTTCTTAACCCTAGTCCTTACCTGTAGAGAGGTTGATGCTGGTCTCTTCTCCCAGGTAATTAGTGATAGAACAAGAGGGAATGGCTTCAAGCTACAACAGGGTAGGTTTAGACTGAACATTAGGAAAGAGTTTTTCACAGAAAGAGTGGTTGGGCATTGGAATAGGCTGCCCAGGGAGGTGGTTGAGTCACCATCCCTGGCTGTGTTTAAGAATCATTTAGATGTGGTGTTGGGGGACATGGTGTAGGGGAGAACTTTGTAGAGTAGGGGAGATGGTTGGACTCGATGATCCCAAGGGTCTTTTCCAACCTAAATGATTCTATGATCTCTCTGTTTAGACTACCTGTGGTAAAGATGTGCTTACAATTAGTGGTTGGAAAAGGCTGAGCTATATGTTCAGTGGTCCATGGGGCCATATGGATGGGATCTAAAGGGACCTGTGAGGCACAGTTTAGTCTAGTCCCTGTCTGCTATGCTGTCTTTATATAGAATTGTGGGGGTGGGATTAGGACTGAATTTAGGAAACGAGTGAATCCTGGTTGTCTGTGTGTATGGCATGGGCTGCAGAACTTCCACGAGGGCAAGTACTGTTAGCTGATGCCAAGCCACTGGCTTGGAACTTCTAGATCCAACCATGTGATGTATCTGTGGTTCCAGTTTGGATTAGGATTGGGAAAACTGGGAAGCTATGTTATTAATGATTGTTTAGCATAACCCTGGATTAAGATTAGAGTTGGGTTTTGCAGAGGCCAAGTTCTAACACTGCGTTTTAGTCTCAGTTCAGCTAAATACCTGTACAGAAACTGAAAGTTGGATATAGGTTAAAAAAAAAACCCAAACCATGGGAGGTAGGTGCTGTGAGAGGTAAGTTCTTCCCTTCTGAGCCTTGTGCTATTGGGCCTGAGTGCATGTGTGGAGACACGGATGTGTGCCATTGATATTTTTGGGAAAGAGAAAAGAGTTCATCATGGCAACCTTCCTTGCTGCAGTTGGTTCCCTGTGTTAGAAATCACTCAGGCTACAGTTAACCTGCCTGCTACTTGTTCAGTGAACATGGTTTGAAGGTATTGCTGTGGTCAGGAGGTTTACCTGGCAGCTGCCTCTTTGAAAAAGAAACGTTGGGTTTTTCAGAGAGACTCCTGGTGTGGATCAAAGTCGTGCCGCAGTCGGGGGCAGGCTGTTTGGCTCATTGGCAACAAGGAGCAACGTGAAGGTCTGTGATGATTTGAGATGTTAAATTAAATGATTCTTCTGTAAAACCATCTGTGATACTTTTAAATATTTTATGAGGAGGTTGGTGATGAGAGTGCATGAGGTCTTTGGGACTAGTCAGCAGGCTTAAAAGCAGCCCAAAATGGCCAAATGACCCAGGGAAATGAAAAGCTGATATATAGCTATTGGCAGCAAAAGGCTGTTTTTGTCTTTTTTTTTTCCTCTCTGATGTCATTCTTTCTGTCCTTCTGCTGTAAATGCATCAAAATGTCCTTGAAGTTCCGTGTGCCAGGTCCACGGGTAGCATCACATCACCTTCATGACCATCTTGACCTCCAGTTTCCATGGTGGCAATGCTTACCCCACCTTTGTGCAGCCTGGCTTTGTGCTGTGGGGCTGGATGGGGTTGGGAGAAGCAGGTGGTCAGAGAGAGAACGTGCTAGGACTGGAGCTGTACAGTCTTTGTTTTAAGAAGAATAGGTAGTAATATGGTAGGTAGGTTTCATAGAATCATAGAATTCCTAGAATCTAGGAATTTATATGTTTATTCATAGTATCAGTTAATTGCTACTGTTTCTATTTTGTGAGGTTTTTTTAAAATATGTTTGGTTTTGCTTTTTCCTGTGAAAATGGCAAGTTTGGTCAATTTGTCATGGGAGAGCAATCTGAACATCACTGTGTTGAGATGATGGTTCATCCTGCTGCATACGAGTACTCTATATAGATTTGGGGGTTGCTTGACAAGAAAGACAAAGCCTGTTTGCAGCTATGTGTAAGTCTTCAATATTAAAATGAATAGATGGTGCCAGGATTTAATAATAGAATACGTTTATTGTAGTTAAATACAGTGTAAAATGTAGCTGTGTCAAATTCCATTTGAGATTGTGATCACACGAATAGCCCTTCCTGCTGACATATGGCAGTATATTTATTATCTAGTGGATGACAATCCACTTCTGAATTAATGAGGGAAGCAAATATGAACATCAGTAGAAGTTTTAAATAAGCATCAGCTGGGACAGTTTCTCATGCGGCCTTACAGTTCTTTATTCTCTATGATTTATGTGGAAAATCATGCAGATAAGGGTAATGTTAATACCATTTGATGTAATGAGCCATAAACAGAAGAAAAACCTAATGCACTTTGATTATGTTTTTCTCTCTCTCTCTGAATGGGAGGACAACTTGCAGTTCTAGCAAATTTCTCTCATTCTTCCTCCCTTTGAAACCCTGGGATTCTTTGCTAAATGATAAGTTCCTTCAACAAAAATCCACCCAGATACCACCCAAGGACTCTGTACTTTGAAGTGTATTTCCACACGCACATCCACATGCCATACTCCTGCTTTTATCCTTTTTTTAATTTTATTTTGACAAAATGGTTTCCTGTGTGAACTTCAGAAACGGCGGTGCAGGCAACACTTGTGCACACAGGTTGTGTGAGCTACAGACGTGTTGCAAGTAGCAGTGTCTTTGCTTTTGTGGCATAAATATTCAGTTGTTCCTTTTTATTTTCAATACAGGTACTTCAAAAACTAGGAAAAGCGGATGAAACAAAAGATGAACAGTTTGAAGAATACGTTCAGAATTTCAAACGGCAAGAGGTCAGTTGCTTTTTTAAATTTCTTTAATTGTGTCTTAAGAAGAATGCAGTGTGTCTGAACTTGCTGATTTTGAAGAACACCATCGTGCCAGAACCACTTGGGATCAGGGGAGAGACAGCACGCTTTCAACAGCACAATTGAGAACAGAACCCAACCCTGACTAAACACAGTTTTGGTAATTGCCTTCTTGCAAAGATGAGATGTGTTTCCTTGGTTTCATTTTGTGGATTGCTTTCATCAGTGGTATAGAGTAATACTGGTTTGTATAGGAAGTGAATAGATGGGCAGTTCCAGGCTGCTGTGTGTTGTTACACTGCCTGTGGTGGCAGGGCTGATGGAGCAGCTGCCAATTGCTCATAATGTTGTAAACACAACTCATGGAAACAAATGAGGGTGCCTCAAAGAGTTTGTAATCTACTCCAAATCCAATCCTAAATTCTACCCTCAGCTACTCCTTGCTTTGTTGGACTGACTTTTTGGCTCCAAGGTGACTAATGGCAATTAATGATATAGTAGCTTTCTGGTAGAAATTCATGTCTATTATGAGCTGTGTTAACGCCATCAAGAAAATAGTCTTGTTACATAAGTATGAACTGAGGTCTCTCTCCTCTTTGTGAGCTGTCATTTAGAGCTCATACAGAAAGGTACTGGAGGGTGAAAAAACTACTCCTGCACATTTCACAAAATGTAAAAATTGGCTCGTGTCAGTGTTTGCAATTTCTGCCCTGAATCAGTCCTGTCTACCACGTGTACTTCTGTCCTTCCCATGTAAACACAAACCCTGCATCCTCCTGCTGGGATGCTTATTAACGCTTTTGCATTTTATGGTCACTTGGCCTTTATTTTCTTCTCTCAGTGTAGAAGGGAGGGAGGTTTCAGGAGCCACTGGGCTGTGTAGATCTTCGCTCTTCCCTGAAGATGATGATGATGATGACGGGAAGTAAAAGAATCTGTTTCTCTGAGGAGGGGGTTTCTTCCCTCAAATTTATTGAGGTCAGGAAGATGGTGGATTTTAATAGGCCTGAAGAAGCGCTCCCAAACTTTGAAACCCTGCAGAGATGTCATATGTTCCTTTTCCTTCCCCTTTCTCTTTTCCAAGTATGCTGGGATATGAACGGAGCGTTTCTTTCTTCTTGGTTGTCCTTATGTTGCTGCTCATCCTTTCTGTTGATATTCCAGCTGTTTGCACAGCTAGTAGCTGTGTTACTAGAAATAAGGTGCATCTCTAAGGTTCTTACTGGGAGAGCAGCTGGAGCACACCCTTGAGGAAACAGAGTTTTGTGGGATATTTTTTTAGCTAAAAATTTTGAGTGACGTTAAAATATAGAGATGAAAGAGAGAAAAAAAAAGTCTTTTTAAGCAAAATCATGTTTGAAGTGTTTGGTTTTTTTCTGTCCTTTACCAAGAATTTTTTGTAATGGTGATTTTCAGCTGAAAGGGCTAAGGAGGATCTTAGCATTTCTTCCTTTATATTTCCTCCTCCTTTGATGCACAGAGAGGCAGCCACGAGCAGTCAAGGACTCTGCTGGAATTGTGTGGTGCTGAGTCTGGGTGTGAATGTGACTTGGAGCCAGGGGAGGAACTGGGTAGAGAGGAGTGAGTGCTGAGGGAACTACTACAGCTCTCTTGAGTGGCACATACCAATTAGGCTAGGTCCACTGGCACACCAAATGAGAAAGACCATTTGTACATTTAATCAACTCATCACATGTGCATAGTGTGCTCCTGCTGGACGTGCTCTCAGAGAGTTATGTCGTGCTGCAAAGAAATGCTGCAAAAACACTGTTTCCGCCATGTCCACCAATCAGAAGGATATAAATTGCTTTAACTTTATTAGTTTTGTCCGTGCTTTCATCTACGAATTCCTAGCAGTACAAAGATACAAAGGATTACAATGTGCATCTGAATTATGTCTCTTACTAATTAATACGCTGTCTTCTGCAAACTCAGGTGCCCACCTCCTCTAGTTCTACTTTCAGTCCTGCTTTCAAAATTGTCTCTGCAACTCTAGAGCCTTTAGAAAAAGAAGAATTAAATTCTAGGTGTTAAAGACCTTTTAAAAGGCTGTCTGGGTGATTGATCCTTGTGCTGGGGTTTACCAAGCTGTTGGTGCGAGCCGTTCAGGTGGCTTGCAAGCAGAACCACCCCTGTTAGAGGCTGTCCCATCTTTTGCAGGTCCTTCCAGGATTATTTGTCTCTCTGGTGGTTTTTGACCTGGCCAGGCTTTTCTATCCCCTGGCCACCTCACCTACCTACATTTGACTGTCACTTCAGTCCTGTGTCTCTTTGTAAGTTGTTTGTAGCAGCTGGTGCGATGTGGACTCTTGGAATGCCTGTAAGCTGAAAGCTGTGCAAATGGTCTGTTTTTCTTGTTTCTCCACATTATTGAGCCTGCAAGCCTTGGGAGGCCAACTGGTCTTAGTATAGAATGATCTTTTTATTAATACTCTCCAAAGATAATAAATGAGGAGTCCCAGTTCAGCTCAGGGAAAGGATAGTGAAAGCTAAGAGAAAGAGCATAGTGCTTTTTACCCAGCAAACAGGTAACTGAAAACCTGAAACCTTAAAATGCTTTTCCTTTCCTGGATAGCAGATTGGATGATAGGTGTGTACCAAATTCAGCAGAAGGCTATGTGTAAGGACACATCCAGCAGATCTCTCTGTAGGAAAAGCTCATTAAGACTCCCCAGTGATCCGTTCCCATCTCTTTCTTGAATACAGCTGGATAAGACCCCCTTCTAGGCTTGACAGCCCAGAGCTGAATGACCCAGATGAGTCACCATGGAGAAACTGAGTCATTCCATGTCTGGAGAGAACAAAGTGCAGTGGCTTTGCAGAGCCTCAGGACTTTCCCTATCAGAAGCAGTGAGCTACTGCAGCTGAAACGAACAGTAGAAACATTTAGGCTTTTAGCCATGAATGCAACTGTTATTCACCTTCCACTTAAGTCCTAAACTGAAAATTGCCACTCTAAATCAAAAGTTGTGGGACAAACAGACCATACATACACTCATATATGACACACATTTTCAGTGTATTGCAGGAAATTTCTTGAGGCTTAAACACCTCTCTCTGCACAGCTAATTGTGGATGTGCTCAGCCTCTTAATTGACCCTGAAGTTCAGAGAAGGGGGTAAAAAAAAAACCAACACAACAATTCCTGCATATTTCTCTCAACTGTGAAAATACCAAGTCCATCAGGGATTTACCTGAAATTTCATCTCTTTTGCGGTCTTCAAGCAACTGCATCTTACATTTCTTGTTTTGACAGGAAGTAAAGTAGCAATTCCCTTATCCCCAAATATATTCTAATGACTCACAGGGCTTGCTCCGTTTTTTCTAAGAGATGAATATTCTATTTCATGTCTATGCATATTTACTTCTCACTATTTTTCCATATGTAGTTATGAGACTTATTTTACAGGCAAGATATCTTGTTGTTTATTTTACAGGCAATATATCTTGTTTAAAACCATTAACATTTTGTATTGTATATGTACACACAGATATATAGCAGTTGCTACTACAAATGTGGCTGCCCATGATGTTGTCAGAATAAAGCAAAATGTCAAGTGCTGTTCTTGCTAGTTTATAGAATTAGATGAAAATGAAGAGCCTTTTATTTTTTTTTGCTGCTGTTGAGTGAGCAGAAGCTGCTTCTGTCGACTGCTTTACTTAATGTATGCTTCGCAGTAAGAGCTGCTCTTTGGGTGTAATTGTTAGGGGTCAGGAAAAGATTTATCCTGGCCAGATCTTCATTTCACACAAGCATGCTTAGCTGCCTTACAGCTGGGGCGTGACCTTGTCTTAAAGTTGTTCTGTGAGACAATTAACATTTATTTCAGTCTTCTTTTTGCATCAGATGTGCCACTGGCTTCTTAAAGTTTATTCATGAGTTAAGATACCCAAGATGAGATTCAACAACCTGCACGTAGGCAACAGATGTGCCTCATGGTGTCCCACCTGGTCCTCAGCTGTTGGTCCAGCCAGAAGCCCATGTCTTTGGCCACAGTCCTGTCTCATGCCTGCTGGCTCTGAGGTCCTCTTGAGCACCCTGTGGCACCTCCAGCGGCAACAGATGCATGTATTTTGGCAACTGAACCCTGCCTCTGGAGAGTGATCCAGCTCCAAATCGCAACACCTGAACATGCGTGTCTGTGTTTGAGTTGGGTCTTCCCAGATGCTTGTGGTGAACCAGGTAGTGTGATCTGGAGAGCCAAGATGGAAACCCCTCAGTTCCTTGGAGACATCTCTGGGTCTTAATGGCTCTGTTCAGCCCCGTCTGGCACCCCTAACTCTGCATGTGGGCCTAGGAGTGCCATTTGAGCTCACCCCTGGGCATGCAGTCCCTCCCTAAGCCGTGTCACAGGCTGGTCCCCATGCCTAGGAGACCTGTGCTTCAGCTGCACCTCCTGCTGCTCCCATGTGGATCTCCCAGACAGACCCCAGACCTTGTTCAAACCCTCACTAGGTCAGGAGAATCATAGAATCGTTCAGGTTGGAAGAGACCCTTGGGATCATCGAGTCCAACCATCTACCCTACTCTACAAAGTTCTTCCCTACACCATATCCCCCAACATCACATCTAAATGATTCTTAAGCACATCCAGGGATGGTGACTCAGCCACCTCCCTGGGCAGCCTATTCCAATGCCCGACCACTCTTTCTGTGAAAAATTCTTTCCTGATGTTCAGTCTAAACCTACCCTGTTGGAGCTTGAAGGAGGTGCCAGTGAAGCCTCTTACCAGCCCCTGCCTCTGCTCGCCCGGCCCAGACCCTGCAGGATGGCACCTATCACTGAGGGCATGGCTTGCCCTGGGGTCACTTGTGGCTCCTGGCACAGGCCCACCAGCTCTGGGGCTTGTGAGTCAGTTGTCTAAATGTTGGCCTCTGTTGCCACTTGCGAGGCCCTAGTGTGTCCTCCCTGGCTTCCAAATGAGGTTCAACAAAGCTGGTAGGTCCCTCAGGACCGGTTGTGTGTGCCGTTTGTGGATGTATCACGAAGGGCACTGCCCAGCCATGCTGAGCAAATGGGTTTGACTATAGGATTTTCTTAATTGCCCTCCTGACCCCACAGGCTGCACTGAAGAGATCTCCATTGGCTCTAAGACAAGGAGAGGCACCCAACTCACGTGGATGTTGCTAGGTGTCTTAATCTGCAGTTTAACGAAGGACACGATGGGTGAAGGGGAGCTTCAATATGTATTATAATCACGTGAAATTCAATCTCTGTTCTCCAACGCCTTATTTTCTCTGGGAATGATTGGGAATCACATATATCTATTTGACCATCTTTAAACCTACCTTATGTCCTCCCCTCAGACCTCCTCATTTTACTGGTCTTGAGATGGAGAAAAGAATCTAGGCAATGAACAAAAAGTGCAAGCTTTAAAATTACTCTGAATATGAAGCACTGTTTCTCCGTAGCTGATACTCAGGTTTCCTTGATTGTCTGTGGAATCTCATACTAAACTGTGGGGGATTCTTGGTGCTTGTTAAAGCTGCAACATATTGTTGGTTTGATAGTGTTCTGTCCATAGGAGACCCCTTTGCTAAACAAAGGCGATGCCAAGTGCTGTCCAGGATAGGTGTCTGTGATACTCTGAAGTAAACTGGACAGAGAAAAGCACCTTCTAGACTAGTGTGAGGGAGCTTTTTTACTTGCCAGCCAAGAAGTGTTTGCATTCAGGGGCACTGCATCCCACAGGCATCTTCTCAGGGGCAGCCCCAGAACATACTTCAGATATTGGATGACCACTGCATCCCACAGGCATCTTCTCAGGGGCAGAACATATTTCAGATACTGGATGACTGCTAAGCCAAAGACAATACAGCATGCAAAGTATTTGGGGGGCTATGGGAGGGTTTTTCTCCGCTGATTGCCATTTCATCCTGAAATGTCTGTTTAATAGTTATCTTATGTCTGAGGGGCCATTTTGTATTTGGGGGGCTATGGGAGGGTTTTTCTCTGCTGATTACCATTTCATCCTGAAATGTCTGTTTAATAATTATCTTACGTCTGAGGTCCCAAGACAAGAAGAAACATAGTGTACCATGAAATCTCAATCTCATTAAATTCCAGTCAGGCAGGATACGCAGGAAGGTGAGACCCTCTTTTTTTATGCTACAAAACTATCTGGGCAGGAACAGCCCAGATCCGGCTAATTCCTAACTTCAAAGGAGAGAGTGGTTGATCCAATGTTCTGCTTTTTTGATTCTGCCTATTGATTGCTCCAAATCTAAAGTCTAAACCTTTGTCACACTGGGCTGGTTTTGATTGCCCCTCGGATATAAACTGTGTAACTGTGCTAATTACTGTGCTAATTGTTTTCTCCCAAACAGTGTCGTTGAATGATCAAGATATTTCTGACTGTTTTTCAGGCAGACTAGTATATGTTTCTTCAGGAACCCTTTGGGATAACTGACCCTGGGGACAGTTGACATAGCCCAGCTCTGGGATTTAACACAGGGATCCAATGTGATGCAGCTCACAACAAACAGTCCTAAACAATTTTCCACCAGAGCTGTTAATACATGGCTTATATATGTTATTTAAGAATATAGTTGTGCTTATGCAGCTATAGGCATAAACAGAGGCCAAGTACACTTTCAGAAGGTCTAGCTCGGCATTTACTTTTAGCCATAGACTTGTAGACTCTGCACTTGCTCTTCTTTGCACACCCCAAATTTTCATCAAAACCACTAGTCTGGGCCCTGCTTTGCGGACATGACTGTGAATTGTAGGAAGATGTAATAGGTATGTATGTAGGATCCTAGCTTCAGCTATGAGGCAAGAAGGCTGGAATTTCATTTAAAGAGGGTGCCAAGTATTTTCTGATCAGTCCTCACCAGAAACAGAGACTGTTGGTCCCGTAAGAGGGAGTTGGTTACTTAAGCATCACTGCAGGCACAGAGCTTTCTGCTCTGGCTACTGGGAGTCATTACTAACACGGGGCAGAGCTCACTGATTTTTACCATTAGAGTTCATACTTTTTGGATTAGTCTGAATTGTCTGAGGAGCCTGTTTGATTTGATGCAGTTTGCTTCAATCCATCATGTTACTTAATAACTAGAAGAATGAAATTCTTACTCTAGAGCCTTTTTAGTAGTTGGACCGCAAGTTTGGCGCTGTCCTGGTAGGTACCGGGATGTCAAAAACCTCTGTTTTTCCAGAGAAGGTGGCAAACCCAACTTTTTTTTCAAGTGGTGCATTAGACAAATAATTCAAAACCCAAATCTCTTACAGCTTGTAGAAAGAGAAAAGGAGAAATGTGTTTCTTTAAGAAAAAGATTCCAAAATTTGGGAGACGGTTCTAGGAACTGTAAGGAGACTGAGAAACAGTGAAATAAGATACTCTGGTATACACAAATCTATTTCATACTGAATTACGAATTTGTCCCAATAGCCTCTTATTTTGTTAAGCTTCACTTAATGCAATGGTCCTTTGAATTCATACTTCTGAGTTCCCTAAAAGACCTACCAGTAAATACTACCTAAAGTGTTTGTGAACAGAGAGACAGTGCTGCTTTATGTGCCAGCTAATAATTGCACGTTACAATAAAGGGTATCTTCCAGGTGGTACAGGAAATGCTTTCTTTTGAGCTATTTCCTTGATACCTTAGCAACAGAATGACAAAATTCCAGTATTAGACTTAGAGCTGCATTCATAATTATCTGGTTTACATTTCCATGGGGCAGGTTATTAATTAACCTGCGCTCCGGGCTCAGCATTGACAATGCTCTTGACTTTCGCTGGAGTGGAGTGATTTATTTGTTTTTGGTTATCAAGCCCATGCTGTGCTGACCTTTCCTGTAAAGATGTATTGTGTTTACATCCTGTATGTGACACGATAGAAAAATCAAACTCTTCTCTTCTGCCTGGAAAGCTGTGAATAAATGATGCCCAGCAAATAGGTCATCCAATTCCAGCTTCCGTGGAGGCAAGGTGGCCTTTAATTTCGGAGTGGAAGGAATGGTATTTCTAATGCATCAGGAAGCAAAAGCTGGTAAGGCATAAGCTATGTTTTTTTATGGTTTTAGTCATTAAGTTTTTGTAGGTCTCATCAGTCTTACAGCCAATGGTGCTGTGGCTCTCTTTGTCTCAGTTCCAGTGCTGAGATATTACAGAATCATGGAATTGTCAGAGTTGGAAGGGACCTTCTAGAGATCATCCAGTCCAACTCCCCTGCCAAAGCAGGGTTGCCCAGAGCACATCACTCAGGAGCATCCAGGTGGGGCTTGAAGATCTCCAGAGAAGATCTTCACTCACTCCAGAGAAGATCTCCACACGCTCCCTGGGCTGTAGATGACAAGATCCTGAAACACTGAGCCTCTTCATCTCACTGGGTGCACCTCTATTTGCTGCCTCCACAATACCGACCATGTAATGAGGCCAGAGAGTAGAAAAGGAGACCTGACAGCAACACCGACTGTGCTCAGAGTAATAAGTTGTTGTCTGGGGCACCACTGTGGAGAGCTTTGTCTGTTTTCCTAATGGGGGCTGTTGTTTTGGGTTGCAAGCATGCGTCTCTTGCTCTTGGGTGCAGTTGAAGAGGATTGCCTGACAGATTTTGGGTAATTTGTGTCTTGAGTTTGACCAAGTGAGCTAAGAGCACTGATTTCTGGGGCTGGAGTCTGGTGAGAACATGCCTGCTGTTTGGTACAAAACAACCCGATTGTGAGAAGTTTGCTACTAAGTATGCTGTTGAGATTTCTCTCGGCATTTTTATTGCATATTTTGAAACTCTGACTCATTTTTGCTGCCTCGTGTAGAACAAATAAAAGAAATTATGAAACGAGAAAGGAAGCATCAGTGCTCTCTTAGGAGATCTCATTTCAGAGGAGCACAGCGTCTGCAAAATGACACCTACTTTTCATTTTCCTTCAAGAAGCTGCATCTCAATTAACAAAATTGATGGCCTTAATGAAGATATTTGGAGCAGTGGTTTCAGAGTTACCAGATGCTTTCATCTGATAGACCAAAAAGGAGAAAGAGTGTATCAGTAAACATCGAGTAAGGTGCAGTGTTAAATACGTGACAATCTTTAAAACAGGGCTGTTTCAAACCTGTATGTCACAGTTTACAAGGTGTGCGGAGTCAGCAATGCAGTATTTTCATCCTGTGAATATTAATTAGTCTGCTAGGCAGTAAAAGTACATCTGTCCTCACTAATAGTGAGTTTACTAAAGCAAAATGTATAGACAACAGGCACGTTTTGCAGAATTCACAGGGCTGAGGACTTTTGATGCAAATTTTTATTTCTGGTATTTTATAGAAAGGTCTCATTGTGTTGCCATTGAAACTGAGAGATGATTTCTCAAATTCAGTGGGAGCTGGACCTTGCCCATCGATGCTTTAATGTCACGTGTCACACAACGTTTGCTAATGAAGGAAAATCTGTATGGCTCCGTGCTGCTTTCATGTTTTTGTGGTTTGTGACCTGTTAATAACCTAGACTGAGGGTGATGGGCGTTAAAATTATTCTTTTGAATGAGTTGTCAGAGTTCATAACAGCACATATGGCAAAATATCTGCATCATCTTCTACTGCTTCAACTTTCTCTTACGGGCACCTGTTCAGCTGGACCACGATGAAGAATCAAGTGGCTGTATCTACTTTCTGCTTTCACCATCAGCACTCAGGTGAAAGAAGATACTGAATAGGAAAGAGAATTTCTAGCCCTTCATGTGGCTTCTCAAGAGTACCAGGATTCCTCTTGGGGAGGAGACCTCCATCCTCTTTCTGCCACGTGTTTACGGATCCGAGATCTCTTCAGACCCAAGAGCGAGAAGTTCTGGCCCTGGGTTGGATCCCCTTTCCTCTGTGGTAGGACCCCTTTTGCTCTGTGTTGTTCACTTGAAGCCTTGCTCTGCAGAAAGCAGACAGCTTCCCTCAGCTCTCTGCCTCCCATTCCAGCATGGAAAGAAATAGAAAAAAGGCAGCTTCTGAAGCATTTTAGGATGCTATCGTGTCATGTAGGACAATAAAACATGTCGTTATGGTGTGTTAAGGTAGAACTTTTTACTAAACGGTGTTAAGATGCACACGTATATATTTTCTTAAGGGACACAACATCAAGCTACCACTACTTTCAGAACTTTCTATTGCACTGTAAGTAATTAAGCCCGAGGTGTAATCCACTGATCACTCAACCTGTGCCAGTCTGGCCCCTGCTTTGATAAGCAGCTTTGATCCCAAGGCAAGGGGAGGGTTTGCCTTTCCTTGGAGCATCAAATATGGTCCCAAACCAGAGGCAGACTGGTGCGCTGGGTGCTTCTGTGCCCTCGGTGTCACTCAGCACCTTCTCAGGTATCACCCTGGTCAGTCTATTCCAGCGCTCAGAATTTAGATGATTAACAGATTTAGGTTCAAAAAGGAGTTTCGCTTCAGATCAAATTAGTGTAAAAGCAACCTTCTGTTTATTGAATCTGTAAAGTGAATTCAGGCTGCTTTCTGAGCCCACTCAGGTATTTTTATCTTCTAAATTCTTTAATATTTCCAGGACCTAAACCCAGTTGCTCTCTTCTTGCAGCACATTGCAATTTGGGGGTTTTGGATCCAGTTCTAAAAGCCTTCAGTTCCCTGCAGGGAGCTGGGGCAGGCAAGTGAGTTAGGTGGATGTAATCTGCTTTGCAATGTGTGTATCGGTGAAGCAGGTGAGTATTTTTTGAGAACCACCATTTGGATTTAACGTGGCTGCAGGTAGATGGATTCTCAGCCCCAGATGGTCCCTTTCAACCTGAATTTCTTACAATCCTCTGGGTCTGAATGCTCTGAGCATCGCTGTCGCTGATGGCAAATCCTTTCCTGACGACAGAAGTCCTTTGACTTAAGTGGAGTTATAACAGCTTATACCAGTTGAGACTCTGCCTTCTAAAGTATTCACACATCCAATCTTTTGGATTCTGACATTCACAGGAAAAATACGAAAGAAACTCCAAAGCAGTCAGTCATGTTTTGCAGCTGATATTTCCATATGGTGTAGCTGTATGTGAGAAAATGTGACTGCAAGCTGATATCCCTATAGTTTGCAACTGCTTAAATAAATAATTTGAAGGATATTGGGAACTGATAAATGTGGAGCATTTCCAAAATCTTCAGGCTATTGAAGGTGTCCTCCACGTTTTAGCAATGAAGTATGTGCTGTAGTGTAGCACAGGTTTTATTGCAAATCCTGGGAGCTCTGAAGTCCAGCTTGTGATAGTCAGAAATAAAGCAACCCATTTTGTTTTGTCTGTTCTGAGTTTTTCAAAGGCTGTTGATACAAGATAAAGAAAGATCATTTTGATGTATTTGCCAAAGAAGCAGTTGAGATTTCACAGCAGACTGCGAGATGCACTAGCCAAGCCAAACAAGATAGCTAGTGCTATTGTTTTTTTAGTAGCTATTTCCTTGCAAAGTATGAAAATGTTAAAATAGTTGGAAAACTGTTTGCAAAAGTTGTAAGCCTTCTATGCAAGGCCGTGGATTTTCTGGAAGTCTAGACTGCCCTCATTTGCGTGGTTTCTATTGGAGGTGCACCGTTCTTGATCACACTTCTTTGTGTTTCAGGTTAGGACGTTGGCCAGGCTGACCTGAACTGGACCTTGGCCTTAAAATATACCTGTCTTGCTTTGGCTGGAATATGCAGATGACTGATAAAATACACTCTGAAAGCTTAGCCTAGAGAATACATCTTGGCCAGGCCACCTTTTCAGTATGAACCTGTGCGTGCTCGCAACATGTGACACTATTCTTCAGATAGCTCCTGAAATTGCTTCTTATTTTGAAGTTTGACATACCGTATGCATGTTTTAAGGCGTAAAATGTAAGTGAAAAGTGTTTTCAATAACATAACTGAAATGTGTTTTCACTTCCTTGCTTTTTTTCGTTTTTTTCTTTTCCAGGCAGAGGGTTCCAGGCTCCAGAGAGAACTGAGAGCATATTTAGCAGCCATCAAAGGTGATTTTTAACTTTCATATCGTGTTTTCATAATGCAAACTTTTTTAAAAAATTGAGACAAGTAGGCTTGTTTATACAAAGACAGGTACAAGTAATCTTTTGTCATGAGCAGTCCACATTTCTGTTTTGGGTTCGGCACAGGCTCTTTAGCCTGTTGCCAAGGATTCTGCACCTGGGATATCAACTGTTGTGTGTACAGTTGTGCATGCACTGCTCATGCTCAGCCTTGGTGGTCCTTTGTGTGCAGGACTGCTGCCCAGACTCACATGTTGCATGTGTTTGAGCACCCACAGCATCTACACATCTCGTTACTCATCTTTGCAAATGCTGGCAGATGAAATACCCCATGCAAGGCAAGGGATTGCTTGGTCTCCTCACTGTAACGTTGCCAAGTATTACTAGTTGGATGCTGTCTGCCCTCCAAAACTATGCTCCCTGCCATGGTGTGGTTTCTCATGTATTTCTGACTGCTTAATCCATTCAGTTTAAAAATCAAATGTGATCTCCTTTGATGCTACGTTGAAAATCCAAGTAGCAGAAGCTCTCTGGTCAGTGCTTAGTATCAGAGGTTAAGTAAACAGCTGTTTAAATCCTACTGAACATTTGTAAGTCCAGCACACTCAGCATCATAAGAAGGACATGGACCTGATGGAGAGGGTCCAGAGGAGGGCCACAAGGATGATCAGGGGGATGGAGCACCTCTGCTACGAGGACAGGCTGAGGGAGCTGGGGTTGTTCAGCCTGGAGAAGAGGAGGCTCCGGGGAGACCTAATAGCAGCCTTCCAGTACCTGAAGGGGGCCTACAGGAAGGCTGGGGAGAACCTGTTTAGAAAGGCCTGCAGTGACAGGACGAGGGGCAATGGCTTCAAGCTGGAGGGGAACAGATTTAGACTGGAGATTAGAAGGGGGTTCTTTACTGTGAGGGTGGTGGAGCACTGGAACAGGTTGCCCAGGGAGGTGGTTGAGGCCCCATCCCTGGAGATATTCAAGGTGAGGCTCGATGAGGCCCTGGGCAACCTGGTCTAGTTGGGGGTGTCCCTGCTGACTGCAGGGGGTCGGACTAGATGGCCTTTGGAGGTCCCTTCCGGCCTGGGCAATTCTATGATCATATGCAGAGTGTTCTCTTTCATGTGCCACCTCTCTTTGGAGGAGTTGGAGGCCTGGTGCTAAAGAAAAAGTGCTAAACAAAAAAGAGTTGGTGACTGAGAGAGACAATAATGGCTTCTTGAGATAAATATGTATATATTTGATATATACATGCTATATATGCGATAAATATATATATGTGTGTGTATATTTTTAATAGATACATATGTATAATATATATATTTTTTGGCTCCAGTCCAGTAGGGAAAACATTACAAATGAGTATTAACATCCTTTGAAATCACTGTGTCGTAATAAAGCTTCAGCAGCTGTTGACAAGCAGGGAAAAAAGCTTGTTTTGTTAGGAATTATAAAAAGGGGAGCAAACCAGTAGCTTAATGACTTTGACTGTCTATTTTTTGCTGTATGGGCTGGGCTGCTCTCAAGCCATTCTCCACCTAGCCTGTATTTGTGTTTGGGGTTGCAGGACCTTGAACTTGGTCTTGTTGAACTTCATGAGACTTGCACAGGCCCACGTCTCCATCCTATCCAGGACCAAGTCCCTCTGGGATTTTGCCTTGTAGGGTTTTGCACAATGTATTTTGTTCTTAGAAGAAATTTCAGCATTAGTCATTTCTGGGGACCCACTGGGTGCTGATTTTACTTTCTTATTTTTCAGTTATCCCTTCCCCACACCCGTTATCAGATGGATATTCAGAAGCAGCGTGATGAGGCTGTTTGTTGGCCAGATGGCTTTTCTGTCACGTAGGCTGACTGTTTACATGCTGCTTTGATTTCCGTGTTGGTGACAACAATCCTCCTCTCCATGTTTCATTTTCTCTCTTTCTCTTCTTTCCCTAATACTCTATGCACTTGTGGTCCTTTTGCTGGTTTACTATCCAGTGGGCTTACTCTTTGCACCACCTTTTGTTTTTAACTTGGTGCAAAATTTTTTAGTATTATTTAGTTTTGCTTCTTGAGCCATCCTTTTTTGTTCAGTGTCTTTCTCTTGTTGCAGCCTGTAAGTCCATATTTGAAAATAACTTGGACTGACTTTCTTACTGAGAATGAAAAGTGTTTGCTAACACCTCAGTGTCTTCGTGTCTTAAAAAAGACCCAGTCAAAAGCAACTTGCTAAAGCCTTAGGAATGTTATTCCCCAAAGGAAACAAGCGACCAGTGGGTATCCTTGGCACACGTGTTGTTGGCACACCTTCACGCTGTGGAGTGGGACAACAGCCCAACACAACCCAGTCCACAAACACAGCTCTGGCTGGGGCTTCTGGGAGTTGGTCTCTTCTCCCAAGTCACGGGCGATAGGACAAGAGGAAATGGCCTTAAGTTGCACATAGGGAGGTTCAGATTGGAAATTGGGACAAATGTTTCCAGGGAAAGGGTTCTTAAGCCTTGGGATGGGCTGCCCAGGGAAGGGGTTGAGGCCCCATCCCTGGAGGGATTTAAAAGCCGGGTTGCCATAGTGCTTAGAGACATGGGTTAGTGATGGGTTTTATCAGAGTGAGGTTGATGGTTGGACTGGATGGTCTTAAAGGTCCCTTCCAACCTGGACAATTCTGTGATTCCCCAAAGCTGACTAGCTCAGCAGTGGCAAAGACCTTTCCAGATTTGGGATTGCAGAAGCAGATCCGGCAACTGCTACAGTCTCGTTGTTGCTATTCTTTGAGGGACTACCATCGTTAAGAGATTTTGGGGTGGCTATTCACAAAAGCATGGCAACCCCCATATTTGGGTACTGGAGTGGGATTTCTGCACCTAGGATATCTGAGCCTTGGAGGCATGCTGTCATCAGAGCCTCATTTTGCAGGGGAAAAGCTCAATCATATCGTTGGAAAATAATGCACTTGATGTCCTTGTACTCTTAGAGGTGCGAGAAGAGCTGTTCATTTTAAAGGTTTCCAGGAATAGGCAAGACAGCTAACTTTATTAAAAGCATTTTATAAAGCTGATATGTTGTGAACTCTAGTAGCAGGTTTCATTTTGCTGCATGACTTTTGAGTGACTGGATATTAGAAATGCAAGATCTGGGAAAATTTAAGCAAGGAGGAATGATCAATTGAACCTTCTTATGACTCTCTGTCCCTTCATTTTAATGTACTTGGCAGTTTGAGGTTTAATATCACACATTCTTAAAAGAATTTTTGCTGTATGCAGACTCGTCCTCTTGCTCAGAGGTGCTTCTTTAGTCTTAGCTGGATCTTGATTTTCACAGCTGGTGACTTAAGGACTTGAAGGAACCACGTCATAAAGCTGTTGAACTTGTGAATGCCTTTTAAGTGCTGTTTTATTTTACCTGTGTGTAGTTTAACATCTGCTGTGTGTCAGTGGTATTCGTACTGACGAGCTGTGTACTATCCCCCACAGCTATACTCATGCCTCAGTCTTCTGTGTCTTCCAGTCTCCTTGGCAACGTATATCTGGGTTCTTTACTTCATGGTTTATTTTTTAAAAAAAGCTGTCGGTGGCTTGAACGGTTTTATGGGCCAATTTTAAAAGAAACCCTAAATCGACCTCCCATTCTCTACCCTGAGCGCAAGGGCCAGTGCAGATGGGGAGATACAAACCTGGATAATCCATGGAGGTGGCAGAGATAAAAAGGAGCCCTGCAGCATGAAAAACAAGCACCACACTTTTCACGTGGCTTAATGTAGTGAGAAATAACAACTGGGTCTACAGGAAGGCAAGGGGAGATTTTTGGAGGTCTGTAAGCTGCCTAGTTGCCAGTCGGTGGCTGATGGAACTGCACGATATCCTCCAGACACACAAATCTTAAAATCAATCATGTCATTTCTTAGAAGCAGTGAAACTATTCATCGTCTTTCTGTAAAATTTAGTAATGAATTATGAAATGACTGAATTGTTCCAGTGGAAACTCTAAAGGCTAACTAGCAATAACAGACACAACCCTTATGGCAGGATAGGTCATTTCCCTGGAGAGCTGCACATGAAGCTCTCTTCCCCACTCAAATAATTAAATATTAAGAGCCAGGCCAACCTGCCTCACTCCATCAGAAAAATGGAATTTTCTCCATGATTCAGTTGAGATTCCCTTGATGGAGAGGGAGGAAACCCCACAGTGGATGGGTCCTACGGCCAACACGGAGTCCCAGGTTGGTCTCGGTCTCCTTGGGAGCTTGAGTACATTGGAATTGTGATGACAAAGAGTCACCTGCCCTCTGCCATCTCTAGGGTGAATGTCTCTGCACCACCACCCCCAGGATCCCTACCACATGGGGGTCTCGAGGAGTCCTTTGGGACTCCAGGGGCAGGGGGTCTTTCCCATAGAAAGAAGGATGATTTCATCCAAGAGCTTCAGACTTCAGTAACTGGATTATTTAGTATCATTTTTATCTAAGCGATTCAATTATTTTGGCATTTGTAGTTATTAAATAAGTGACCCAATTACCAAGTGTGGAGTGGGACAACAGCCCAACACAACCCAGTCCACAAACACAGCTCTGGCTGGGGCTTCTGGGAGTTGGTCTCTTCTCCCAAGTCACGGGCGATAGGACAAGAGGAAATGGCCTTAAGTTGCACATAGGGAGGTTCAGATTGGAAATTGGGACAAATGTTTCCAGGGAAAGGGTTCTTAAGCCTTGGGATGGGCTGCCCAGGGAAGGGGTTGAGGCCCCATCCCTGGAGGGATTTAAAAGCCGGGTTGCCATAGTGCTTAGAGACATGGGTTAGTGATGGGTTTTATCAGAGTGAGGTTGATGGTTGGACTGGATGGTCTTAAAGGTCCCTTCCAACCTGGACAATTCTGTGATTCCCCAAAGCTGACTAGCTCAGCAGTGGCAAAGACCTTTCCAGATTTGGGATTGCAGAAGCAGATCCGGCAACTGCTACAGTCTCGTTGTTGCTATTCTTTGAGGGACTACCATCGTTAAGAGATTTTGGGGTGGCTATTCACAAAAGC
Source organism: Calidris pugnax (assembly GCF_001431845.1). Lineage (NCBI taxonomy): Eukaryota > Metazoa > Chordata > Aves > Charadriiformes > Scolopacidae > Calidris > Calidris pugnax. The sequence continues at coordinate 89,448 of NW_015090874.1, read as the reverse complement.
ATGGCAACCCCCATATTTGGGTACTGGAGTGGGATTTCTGCACCTAGGATATCTGAGCCTTGGAGGCATGCTGTCATCAGAGCCTCATTTTGCAGGGGAAAAGCTCAATCATATCGTTGGAAAATAATGCACTTGATGTCCTTGTACTCTTAGAGGTGCGAGAAGAGCTGTTCATTTTAAAGGTTTCCAGGAATAGGCAAGACAGCTAACTTTATTAAAAGCATTTTATAAAGCTGATATGTTGTGAACTCTAGTAGCAGGTTTCATTTTGCTGCATGACTTTTGAGTGACTGGATATTAGAAATGCAAGATCTGGGAAAATTTAAGCAAGGAGGAATGATCAATTGAACCTTCTTATGACTCTCTGTCCCTTCATTTTAATGTACTTGGCAGTTTGAGGTTTAATTGCTGCATGACTTTTGAGTGACTGGATATTGGAAATACAAGATCTGGGAAAATTTAAGCAAGGAATGATCAATTGAACCTTCTTATGACCCTCTGTCCCTTCATTTTAATGTACTTGACAGCTTGAGGTTTAGTATCACACATTCTTAAAAGAATTTTTGCTGTATGCAGACTGGTCCTCTCGCTCAGAGGTGCTTCTTAGTCTTAGCTGGATCTTGATTTTCACAGCTGGTGACTTAAGGACTTGAAGGAACCACGTCATAAAGCTGTTGAACTTGTGAATGGCTTTTAAGTGCTGTTTTATTTCACCTGTGTGTAGTTTAACATCTGCTGTGTGTCAGTGGTATTCGTACTGACGAGCTGTGTACTATCCCCCACAGCTATACTCATGCCTCAGTCTTCTGTGTCTTCCAGTCTCCTTGGCAACGTATATCTGGGTTCTTTACTTCATGGTTTATTTTTTAAAAAAAGCTGTCGGTGGCTTGAACGGTTTTATGGGCCAATTATCTGCTGTGTGTCAGTGGTATTCGTACTGACGAGCTGTGTACTATCCCCCACAGCTATACTCATGCCTCAGTCTTCTGTGTCTTCCAGTCTCCTTGGCAACGTATATCTGGGTTCTTTACTTCATGGTTTATTTTTTTTAAGCTTTTGAGAGCTGTCCGTGGCTTGAATGGTTTTATGGGCCAATATTAAAAGAAACCCTAAATCGACCTCCCATTCTCTACCCTGAGCGCAAGGGCCAGTGCAGATGGGGAGATACAAACCTGGATAATCCATGGAGGTGGCAGAGATAAAAAGGAGCCCTGCAGCATGAAAAACAAGCACCACACTTTTCACGTGGCTTAATGTAGTGAGAAATAACAACTGGGTCTACAGGAAGGCAAGGGGAGATTTTTGGAGGTCTGTAAGCTGCCTAGTTGCCAGTCGGTGGCTGATGGAACTGCACGATATCCTCCAGACACACAAATCTTAAAATCAATCATGTCATTTCTTAGAAGCAGTGAAACTATTCATCGTCTTTCCGTAAAATTTATTAATGAATTATGAAATGACTGAATTGTTCCAGTGGAAACTCTAAAGGCTAACTAGCAATAACAGACACAACCCTTATGGCAGGATAGGTCATTTCCCTGGAGAGCTGCACATGAAGCTCTCTTCCCCACTCAAATAATTAAATATTAAGAGCCAGGCCAACCTGCCTCACTCCATCAGAAAAATGGAATTTTCTCCATGATTCAGTTGAGATTCCCTTGATGGAGAGGGAGGAAACCCCACAGTGGATGGGTCCTACGGCCAACACGGAGTCCCAGGTTGGTCTCGGTCTCCTTGGGAGCTTGAGTACATTGGAATTGTGATGACAAAGAGTCACCTGCCCTCTGCCATCTCTAGGGTGAATGTCTCTGCACCACCACCCCCAGGATCCCTACCACATGGGGGTCTCGAGGAGTCCTTTGGGGCTCCAGGGGCAAGGGGTCTTTCCCATAGAAAGAGGGATGATTTCATCCAAGAGCCTCAGACTTCAGTAAATGGATTATTTAGTATCATTTTTATCTAAGCAATTCAATTATTTTGGCATTTGTAGTTATTAAATAAGTGACCCAATTACCAAGAAGAAGCGGTACTAAATTAAACAATTGGTATTAAATATAAATTTCTAACTGTGCATCAGCGGTAAAAATTCATTTCGCATTTCTTAGCACTTTAATGACTTGCTTGGAACAATTAATCTTTCTCAGTGATAGCAGTTAAAAACAGCAGAGACAGCCTGCACTCTGAGGCTGAGACACTAATCCTCTTAACTTCAGTGCTGAATAATGCATAAAAGGTATCAGTGAATAAGAAATAATTCCGTGTGAAAACTAGCCAATTAAAATAAATAAATAAATAAATGAAACCCACAACAATAAAAACGTTGGACAATGTAAATTTGTGACCACAGGCATGAAAAAGAATGGGAAGCCACTGGATTGATGTTTCCCTATGGACTCATTTGGAGTATTGCAGTAAATCTAGAATAGGGGCAGTAGGAGGGGAGCGGGATGGATGATCTCAACTGGTGGAAATTTCAGACTGAAGAAGCTGAGTCCTGTGATTCCCACTTGCCTCACGCTGCAGCTGGATTTGATTGATTAATTTTTTACAGGAATGTGGTAGAATGGAGGATTACCAGATTCTCAGAAGTGAAAAAAAAAAAAAAAGTGTGAAAGTTGGTGCAACTTTGATGTGACTCGAGCATGGGATATTTAGTGCCTGTTCCTTACTCTCTTCAGCAGATACGTGCCCGAGCCCTCTAGTACTTACAAAAGAAGGTCTGTGTGTAGGAAAATGTGCTCTTTCTGAGGCTGGTCTGTGACCCAGCTGAGTGCAAGCCACAGGAGGGATTAACCAGCAGCTGTGCCTGCGTGGCAGGTTCAGCACACAGTGTGCTTAAGGGCAGAAGTTCAGGTATCAGAAAGGATCAAGTGTGAGCCAGGATGTCCAAAACCTTCCCTGGTCTTGTGTGTTTGCCCTGAGTGGAGAGAATCATTCATCTTAAACACAGCGATAACCTGCTGGTTTTGCTTTATCTCCTCATCTGATTAATTTGCAGTGGCATTGAAGATTTTTAAATGAGTCCTGCCTGGAAAAATATCACAGAATCGCAGAATCTTCATGCTTGGAAGGGACCTCTGAGACCATTGAGTCCACACAAAAAAAACCCCAAAAAACCCCCAAACCACTCAACACCTAAACAAAAAAAACAACACCCCATCACCGCAACACTCACCATACCCAACAATCTCAGGCACTAGAGCATGCCCTGAAGTGCCACGTCTACACGTTTCTGAAATCCCTCCAGGGATGGTGACTCCACCACCTCCCTGGGCAGGCTGTTCCAGGGCCTGACCACCCTCTCAGCAAAGTCATTCTTCCTCAGATCTCATCTAAACCTCCCCTGCCCCAACTTCAGACCATTTCCCCTGCTCCTGTCATTATTCCCTTGGGGGAAGAGACCGACCCCCACCTCTCTACACCCTCCTTTCAGGGAGTTGCAGAGGGCAATGAGGTCTCCCCTCAGCCTCCTCTTCTCCAGATATGTGAAGATCATCTTATTTTGCTGTAACTGGCATATTCTAGTTTAAAAAAAAAAAAAAGCCCCTTGGTTCAGGAACCCTTATTTAGCTGGTGGCACATCATCCTAAGCATTAACTGCAAAGGGGAAAAGGAGTAAATGCATCTTAAGTCTATGAAATGTGTCTTAAGTTCTTGTGCTATACCAATTCCCTGAGCTGACCTCTGTCATTACAAAGCAGCCCCAAGACAATTCCTGAAGAGATCAAGTATTCTGTTTTGGCCCAGCACCTTTTGATTTAAGGGTGAAAGTTTGTACCCTCTTAACACCAGGATTTCCTTTGTACTTGTTCTCCCTCTTTCCTACACCATTCCCCCCCAAAACCCAAAGTCTGAGGAACAGCTATCTACTATCAGCTTTTTCAGCATCTTTTTTCCTATCCTACCCACCATTTTTATATTAAGAAGTGTGTATCACTTCATTTATTTCCCTGTTGTACCTGGACTGTGTGTTTTGGGGTTGCATGGTGGAATAGCTACTGAGTAGGTCAGGCCTGCTCTTCTAGACATTCAGGTTTCAAATGAATTCTCTTCTTCCACTCCTGAACATCTTTTCGTGCAGAAAATAGAAATAACCGATGCTATTCCTAAATTCAGCCACTGAACAGTTAAATCTGAAGATCACAGTAGAGATACTTTCAAGACAGCACAGATGTGCTTCAGCAAACAGACTTTGGCTGGGGAAAAATGTGTTGGTTTTTTTAAAAAAAGAAGTTAATGATAGGTAACAAAATTAGCAGTGTTGTTCAGATTTTGCAAAGAAGTTGAAATAAAGTTGTCATTTTAAAAGTACCAATTCTGACCTGACTCTTGGCACGTTAGGCAAGATCAGTTTGGTTTCACTGGATTCAGAACCGTATTCAACATCTAATGTGTTTGTGCTCTATCAAAACGGAAAGGCAAACCACAATGCCTTCACTGAGGGCAGTAATTTATTCACTGGGGTCAAACTGATCTCACTGAAGATAGATTTAGGCTCTTTCTCATAATATTATTGAAGCTACTTTACATTTAAGCCAGCTCATCTGCGTATGACAGAGTGATAACCATCAGTAGTCCCTGCTCTTGTTTCACCTGTGGTGGCAAGAGCTCCAGAGTTGTTTGATGCAGTTTGGCTTAGCCAACTTCTCTGTAGACACCACCCCCTGCAAGCTCCACATACTTCTAAACCTACTGGATGAACATACAAGATAATCATTCTTCATAAACCCAGGTCCCTTATGGCACTCTCCCCAAGCTCAGGCATTTCTTGTCCCTTGACACTGCCTCTGCTCTTGCCAGTCCTTTGCTTCAGGTCATCATCGTTATTGTGGGCACAAGAATAACAAGCTCAACTGTTCTCATTTCACACATGAAAAGCTCTTGTGACTTAAATGTCTTTGCCACAGCTGGAATACTGCATCCAGTTCTGGGCCCCCAGAGGGACAGGGAACTACTGGAGAGAGTCCAACATAGGGCAACAAAGCTGATGGAGGGATTGGAGCATCTCCCTGATGAGGAAAGGCTCAAGGAGCTGGGACTCTTTAGCCTGGACAAGCGAAGACTGAGGGGAGACCTTATTTATGTTTATAAGTATCTAAAGGGTGGGTTGAAGGATGTTGGAGCCGGACTCTTTTCAGTGGTTTCCAGCGATAGGACAAGGGGCAACGGGCTCAAGCTGGAACATGGGAAGTTCCATTCAAATATGAGGAAAAACTTCTTTGGGGTGAGGGTGGCAGAGCCCTGGCAGAGGCTGCCCAGGGAGGGTGTGGAGTCCCCTTCTCTGGAGATCTTCAAGCCCCGCCTGGATGCTCCTGAGTGATGTGCTCTGGGCAGCCCTGCTTTGGCAGGGGAGTTGGACCAGATGATCTCTAGAGGTCCCTTCCAACTCTGACAATTCCGTGATTCCATGAAAACAAGGAAGCGGAGAAATTCTGAGATAAGTGCAGGGGAGTTGGACTGGATGGTCTCTAGAGGTCCCTTCCAACTCTGACAATTCCATGATTCTGTGAAAACAAGGAAGCGGAGAAATCCTGAGATATATTCTACCTGTGTCTGACCTCCCCCATTCTGGGGAGCACTTTTCACGAGTGTAGACCTCTAAATTTTCTCCAGAGTCCATTTTTCTAGCCATCAATTCCATAAATCTCTGCCGTTTTAACCGTGCCACCCTGGAAATGCCTCCTCTTCCCTACAGGTTAGCATAGTACTCGTTACAGATAAGGTAGGAAACTATTCTCTAGGGTGGAAGAGCTTAGAATAACCAAAGGCAGGTTGCTCTTTGGTTCTCTTTCCCATTACAGTCTTTCAGTTGGGTATTACGTGTCTTTAGTGGGCAGGGCTACCCTCTGAGTTGTTATTTGTGCTCAGATATGTTTAGTTCAGAATAGAAAATGGAATCCCTAATCCGATAGAAACTTTTTTTTTCTGCTTATAAATATGGGTTGATACTTCTGTGAGGGACACTTCTCATTAACCTGGGGGAGCTGAGTGAAAAGAAAGGTTTTGTTTCAGCTCTTGAAAACAATATTCTGAACACGCCAGAGGGAATAGACTAGTGGGTACATGTGGGTCCAAATAAAGATATTTAGCAGCTGTTTCTTGTAGTTTGCAATTATATTTCCCTCCTCCTGTCTAATTAACAGGGATGCAAGATGCCTCAAAGAAGCTTACGGAGTCTCTTCACGAAGTCTACGAGCCAGATTGGTACGGGCGAGAAGATGTGAAAATGATTGGAGAGGTAAGATATGTGGAAAGGGGAAACAGTATTTTGGTTGCAAATGGATTCATCTGAGCTGTCGAGGAGAAGTATATATCGAAATGTCCCTTAATTCTTTATTGCATGTTAAATCCTGTTTTCTGGGCATCGTTATTATTGGTCTTGTGAAATGCACCTCCTGCTGAGCAGATGCTGCATTTGAGATGTCTGTTTTACAAACCAGCTGATGTAAGCTCCCCCTGAGATTAGTGTCAGTGTGAGTGGAATCAGGCCTGATAGCAACTGCTTGACAAGTTGGTAGAAGGTATCCTACGTGTGGTTTTTCCAGTCGGGATTCTCAATTCAATCGAGTGTTAAAAATCCTCAAATCTGCTTATCCTTGTGTGCTGTGTAACAACTATTGAGCCAGTGGCACTGAAGAGGGTATCTGATGGGACACTAACCTCTCTCTGACAAGAATCTGGAATTAAAGGGCAAATTAGGCTGCAGGGCAATATTCATTTTAGCATTTTTGGCTTCCTCCAGTGATCAAAGAAGAATAAGTATGTCTAGGGGACACTGCAGGAATTTGACTTGAGGCTGCTCTGAAATGCCTGCTTAAACAGCCTTAATTCTAGGAGAAGTCTGTCAGCAAATGAGCTGGTGGTGTTATCAGTGCAGCTTTTAAGCACCTGACATTCGTTTTCCAAGGCCTCCTGGATAAGATAATTAACAAGGAACTGGCAGGCAGAGCAGTCTTCCCAAATCTGTGTCATGATTGCTTTTCTTCTCTATGGCTGCCGCCTTCTGCCCTTCCCTGCTGCTGAAGCCATGACGTGGTTTTGATTTTTAAAAGCACCCAGTTTCCAAAGTGTAGAAGTTAAGATGCCATACTGTTTATATTGTTTATATTTGTTAAACAGCTGGAAGATCTCCTGCTGCATCTTGCTGTAGCACCTCATCTTGTATCTGTATTCTATTGGATTTTACACTCGGAAATTTGTAATTGTGTGTGGAAGGACCAAAATTTGGCGTTATTTGATATAGGGATAAATGTTAGATGTGTCTTCTTAATAAGAGACTCATGGGCAATATTACAAAATCTCTGCTCCTGACTTTTTTCTCTATATAATCACAAATGTACATTTATGCATCCCTCAACCTGCCCTAAAAAGGAATTATCTATTTGTTCAGTCCAGGGTATAAATGATCATTCCAAACCGGATCCACCTAAATTACCTTATTCTTTATAGCAGGAAAGATGATGGTTTAAAGGGCTCTTCTGTAATGTTTTTTGAGCCCGTGGGCTTTCAGAGAACCTCTGTGATTTTAATTTGTCCAAAATTTGTATCAGCAAGATACAAAGGCAAATGCCCAAGACTGGTTGTTGCTTCCTATGATCTAACGCTGTGCCGCTCTGTAGACCACTGTGATTAAATATTGTGTTAATAAATGAGGTATTTCTTTTAACCATGATTAATAGATTGTAATAATTCATTAGGGACTCCCTTAGGGTAGGAAATGAATGAACTGAGTGCTGGCATCACACAGCATTTATAATATGCCCTATAGTAGCTCATGATAAATCAAACACTGGGGAATAGCTTTCCAGGGTTGCCGGTGAGGATAACAGCCCTGCAGAGCAGTGCTCACCCCCTTTACCCTCCCTCCCAGCAAAGAAGGGGGTTCAGTGATTTTTTGAAATGTGCAAAGAAATGGGGGATCAGGATATTTAATGTGTGCTAATGACTTGCTCAGTTGAGAACCCGGGACCTCAAGCACTATGTCTCTATGTAACTGGATTTGCTTCTGGCAAGGAATCTCACCCTGCTCCCCACGGGGCCCTTGTCACACCAGCTGCGGTAACATGTTGTTGAAAAACGAAAAGCTCTAAGGAGTGTCTCTTGGTGAATGCCCAGGGCTGCGAAGGGAAGTTCTGCAAAGCTTCTGAGGGGGTGGATTTTGCTTATTTTGCCTCTGATGTTGGCACGTTTCATATCTGGCATCCTGGTTCTCAAGCAGTGCGAGGTAGAGTTCTTGTCTGTGCAACGGTCATTTTATCAAATGGACCTTAATGGCACAAAAAATATGAGATGGAAAGACCTGTTTTTTAGGGTGAGTCTCCACAGCTTTTATTTTAAAAACGACCAAGCAAAGCTAAACTTACAAACCCTCGTAAATGATGGGAAATAAGCTTTGTTTTTTCCTTCATTTTATTTACTCCTCTATTTTTGGTTGTCCTTCTTTTCTCTGTAAGGAAGGTTCATCATCACTGAACATAGGCATAAGAACTAGGGCAACTTCAGATTCTGCATTGTTGACCCTCAGGGACCTGCAATCCTGAGGAAGCCCTTGAATCTGTGATATCCTTATTTTCACAGTTACTATTTGAAAGAATGAAAACACAAGCTAGTTATTGTGCTAAATCTTCTTTTGTGAATTTAAAACTTGCAATATCAAGATAATCTTTTCCATTTACCTTGTAAGTACACTTTGTTTTATTGCTCGGAAGAACATTTTAAAACTTCAGGAAGATTAATCTTTACCAATTACATTTGTATTTCTCCTAGGTTTGGAGTGGAATTAAACAACTAAGCGCATTTTTCTCTTTTCCACCTTTACAGAAATGTGATGAACTTTGGGAAGACTTCCATCAAAAACTGGTGGATGGCTCGTTGTTGACCTTGGACACATATCTAGGACAATTTCCTGATATCAAAGTACAGTAATGATTTCCTATAAAGGACAATTTTTAAAATTAGCGTTGAGTCATAAAATAAATACAAAATTAGATTACAGGCAAAGAAAAATCAAAAAGGAGGGAAGGTGGAAGTCATTCTCTTTTGCAATGTAAAAGATGTTGTTCTGTAAGTAAATCCCTGACATGAGGCTGCACTGATTTTCTAGGTGAACAAAAATATTTTGCAGGCAGTAGTACTTGGAAATAAATTAGCCGTTGTAGATAAAATTTTTTATGTTTTTTTCCTGGTCTTGTTTATTTGGTATGAGATCATTCTCACCAGCTTCAAGAGGGACACATTAAGCTCTTCAGCTGTTAAAATGCCAGACAAATTAGAATGAAAAGAAGTCTTTTTGGTTTTGGCTAGATGCACCTGTGGGTATCTAAGTATCTTTCTCTTGACTAAGCCACGGTTCCTGTCTTTTAATTAATTATAAAAAGATTTTTTTAATAGACATCAGGAGAGACTGTTGTGCAGAGTCTAGCCTCTCCCAGGAGCTTTGTCTGGTGCAGGGTCCAGGGAGATGGTTACTAAATGAAATGTGTGGGGATAAAGAATCATAACAGGTGAGAGGTAGATACTTGCACGTTTGAATGTGACTGTGTGGACATAGCTAGAAGTTCTTTGTGATGGTTTATAACTGAGTCATGCAGTCATCCCCTTTGGCATTTATCTCGAGGACTAAAGGAAAAATAATTAAAAAAATCCCAATATTACTGATGTTCAGTCTCAAACTTGTAAATCAAACTGTCCTTACGCTCTCTCAGCATGTGGAATTTATGTGTAATATATAGCTTTGCAAAGTCAGTGCATATCAGAGGACTTTTATTTAGTTTTAAAAGAATTATATCAGGTAAATTAGCATTCCTATTGTATGTTGAGCACCAGTTATCGTAGTTATGTGTCAGAGCAACTATACTAAAAAGTCTATTTGAAGCATTTTTCCAACTCTAGAAAAAAATTACGTTAATTATTTATTAAATTTGCAGACCAATATAAGGGAAAAGATGGTGTTACCATGAGTTTAAAAGGTCCATTTATTCTGGAGAACGAGACAAGGCTTGCATAACAGTGGTATCTCAATTCCAAGGCCCATAAGCCCTATGTCCACAAAAAACCCTTCCAAACAATCTGTAAATGAATTCCTTATTGAAAATAAGGTGATTAGTTTGTCTCTTTTAGCATGTTCATGTTCCTGCATGATGCAGTAATTCAGATATGAACATCAGATTAGGGAGAATAAAAGTATGTCAAAAAACTTAAATGACAACGTAGGTAAAATAGCTTTTAAAAAAGTGCTGTTTATGCTGATTTTCCTTTCTACCCCTGTACAGACTCGCATTGCAAAACGAAGCAGGAAGCTAGTGGACTACGACAGTGCAAGGCATCATCTAGAAGCCCTGCAGAGCTCCAAAAGAAAAGATGAAGGCAGAATTACCAAGGTAGCACAACGGGAAGGATGGTGGCAGAAGATTTTGGGGGCTCTGGTGGCATTTGTTTTTGTGCAGAGACAGAGCACAAAGTTTGTTTCTCTTCTTTTTCCTCTCCCAGAAATGGAAATAATGATAGCCTTAAGCATAAATATGTATTGAGCATTGTGGTGCATGTGGAGGACGTGCTGGGCCTCTCTCAGGAATGCGTCCTGTTTGAGCCCTAACTTTCTCTTTCAATGAGACTGAGGGAACTGCCAGTCCTGTGTGGGGCTAACACATCCTTTGTTAATAAAAATTTTAAAAGACCCACCAAAAAAAACCCGCACAAAACCAATTTCAGCAGGTTTTCCTATGCCGTAGTGATTGCAGAATTCACTCTGTTTCATTTTGGTTTAGGCAGAAGAAGAATTTCAAAAAGCACAGAAAGTGTTTGAAGAGTTTAACACTGATTTACAAGAGGAGTTGCCATCTCTGTGGTCACGGTAAGCCCAGGCAGATACTGTCTGGAAGGCCTAAAGGGGGAGTTTGGAAAGGGAACCAGGGCATTTTAATGAGCTGATAGAAAATGGTTTGATGGCTCCTTGAAGATCCCATCCATTATCTTTTTTAAATAATGAAAGGCAAAATGCCTGCAAATAATCCAAAATTATACTTACTATAAGTGTATTATGCTTATGTCTTTCAGTGTATCCTGGCACTTAAGATTTGTTATCATATCTTCATTCTGAGGTGCAAAAGGTCTCCATTTTATGGGTACATAACTGTGTCAGAGCACAGAACATGCCTACAAACCACTGCTTCCATAACCTTTCTCAGATACCTTGGGGGTGGATACCTGATCCTTTCAAAGAAAAAAAAAATCCAATTGGTAATAAATAGGATCAGATATTTCCACTGTCAAAAGTAATTGTACAGAGCGACCACATGTTTTTCTAGATTTGTAACGAGTCCACTTACAGGTCATTTTTCTGTAAAAGGTATTGAAACAAAGAAACCTTACAAATGTATACAGATTTTATGGCAGTTGTTGTTTCTGTGTTCCCATAAGGACTACCCAAATGGTACAAGAAGGGACAAACAACATTATAACTAGATCAGCGTACACATTTTGTAGTTTTGCACTGAATACATCTGCGATGGAAAAGCCTTTGATGGCATAGATCATTCATTCGAGAAGTTTAATCATGAATTGTGCTTATATAGAAAATATAAGACAAAATGAACAGGAGAACAAAAGCAGTAGAAAAATAAGCATCTCATTAGTGTGCCGTGTTCTTTGACAAATGGCAGTCTGGAGTGGAAATGTGTTGTGAGTCACTGAAGTATCATTTGTCTGCTTTGCCTTCTAAATTAATTCCTGTTAAATTTCATCTCAATGGAGGCTTCTCCTGCTGTGTTTCTGCCTATTTCAGTTGAAAAGCCTCTACAAGTTCAAGGTATTTATTTTATGGGCTTACTTAAAGTAAAAGTGCATATGAAGGATTGAGAGTAAGGGCCCTTTTATTTCAATATGTGTGCTGCCCACTAACTAGTCTCAGGGAAAGGCAGAATTTCATTTGAGCAATAGGCATAATTTAGAAAGTAATTGCTTTCAGAGTCCTCTTTTTTTTAAGTTATTACAACTCTTCAGGGAGTAAAGAATCCATTGAGTTGACATTTTGCAGTCTTATTCTCATGCAAAAGATGATTTTATTATTTTTTTTTTAATAAAAGTTTGGAGAAACTACACATGGAAGTTTTAAATAGGGAAAAGAGTAATTAAAAACCTAAGAAAACCCCCTTACTTTTGAAGTGTACAAGAGGTATTTAATCACTCACCCCAAGCAAGCAGATTTTCGATGACGTGCAAAATTGCCTAGTCTGTATTAGAAATTATTTTCTCTTCTATACGTGTGCATGTATTTCAGGGCTGATTTCTTTAAGGAGGGCTGAGCATGAGACACTCACCTCCAGGTCTCCAGAGGTGCCTGCATCACCCAGGTGCTGCCCTGCTGTCTGGTGGGACACAGGGTGCCCAGAGCACCTTGTCTTCCCTGCGCTGGTCCCATACTCATAAAACAACCCTTTTCTGATCTTCCCCTTCTCTAAAACAAGCTACAGCCCCCCCTGCTATGGAGTAATCTCAACTCGGTTCACCCTGTGCAGCGTGAAGTGTGACAGTTCTTAACACAAACAGAAATCATCAAGAACAAACTATGTCTGAAATTGTGACATTCGGTCCAATTATTTGCTTTGCTGAGAGTAATAGTCAAGAACGTTGCTTGTAGTCTGGGGAAAAAAGTATGAATTTGCCTTTGTGGCGCTCCCACCCCTATCTTTTATTCTCTCTTTCCTTTCTTTGTGCCATCCTCTGTAGACGAGTTGGCTTCTATGTGAACACCTTCAAAAATGTATCCAGCCTCGAAGCCAAGTTTCACAAGGAAATAGCTGTAGTGAGTAAAAACGAATATCTCATGTATAATGGGTCGTGTGATACGCGTAACAGCAAGCGTCTCGTAATGTAAAAGCCTCACAGAGGTACACATGAGAATTTGCCCTAGGTCCAGATGTCTAGTGTAACCCTTGTATTCATTTCTACATGCCTTTTTTTGCACTCTCCTTAAGGGAAGGGCAGCCCATACAATTTGGGATTACGGGGCATTATCAGCTGTAGCACTAAATTCACGTTCTGTTTTGATGACTTCTCCATTCTTTATAGTGTGCTCTTGCCTTTAGTATGTTTTCCGTGTCCGATGGCTGGGCATCGCGTTGATGGTTGGACAAGATGATCTTTAAGGTCCCTTCCAACCTAGAAGATTCTGTGATCACATTGCTTTAATCACTACAACAAAAACATGTCAAGCATTCCCCTCAAGACTGCGATACACGCTGTCGGCAATGCAACGTTCTATCTGTGACTGTAAGGCAAATCGAGCAGTTTCCATCTTTTGCCATGTACCTTGGTAAAAAGTAGTGTATTATCTATAATAGGAACTCAAATTGTTTGGAAAACTTGCTTGACTGAAGTCCCACATAAATTCGGATTAGCCTTTTGAGGGGGAAACATGAGTCTTCTTGGCTACCCATGTTGCTTTAAACATTAGGTGTCCTCCTTCATTGGGGAAAAGGCAGCAGTCAGTCACACTTAGAAACTTGTTCTCTGAAAACCAGCTTATGTTTTTGAAGAACTGCTGTTATCTTTGATTCTGTGGATTTTCACTGAATTTTTAGAGTTGGAAGGGACCATAGAGATCATCTAGTCCAAACTCTATTTTGATAGGTTTCCACTTAGGCTCTTGATATATGTGGCACAGAGTATTTTTCGAAGGATTTATATGCCATTTTAAAGTTATCAGATTTTATATTATCAGGCCGTATTTATCACTTGTGTTTTTAATCATTACTCTAGTGCTTCATGTAAACTCAGGCAAGTGTTTTGTTTCCTCAGCTATGTCACAAACTTTATGAAGTGATGACGAAGCTGGGAGATCAGCACGCAGACAAGGCCTTCACCATCCAAGGGGCACCAAGGTGAATTTACTGCTTTTTTTAATTAATTGCATTGCCATAGGCTTTGTGGGTTCCAGCACATGTAAACACCTACACCATGTGTAGTGATGGCTGCACAACCCCATCACTGGGTCTTCTCATTCAGGATGATGGATGAAGGTACCTTGGTTGGAATTCTTATCGACATGAGTATAGATGAAAACTTCCTTCATCACCCACTTATTTTTCCTTTCAAAGAAAAAAAAAAGAATAAGGGCCAAATTCTCAGCTGTTGCAATTTAGCCTAGTTCATTCTAGACATGCACCAGCTAAGTATATAGCTTATTTATTCTTAGAGGCTTACTGTAGAGCAATGTTGCTAACTCTTATATTTTTTTTTTAAAGCCTTGAAATGTTTAGATGTGTTTTTAGCTCCTAAAGGCATATGATTTAAGTGAGGATCCCAACCTTTGTAAGTCAGCTTTTCTCTCTTCTGCTCATGGGCGAAAAGTCAAGAAATGTGATCCGAGAGCCCATCACAAAAGCTGAAGTAAAAAGAATGTCACAAAATACCATATTTTTAATTACTTTAAAAACGAAAGCAGAAAAAGTTCAAAATCAGATGGTGCTTTCTTAAGGTCAGTGCATGCCAGTGCAGTATTTTGGACTTTTTGCTTGCAACAAATTTAGCCTTTCTGCCATAATTTGATTTCTCAGTACTGTAATAGTCATAGCCAGCAGAGTCTGAAATTATAAAACAGTGAGACTTAGCAAAACACAATGGTATTTAGTGTCACAAAATACCATATTTTTAATTACTTTCAAGAGAAATCTTGTCTTAAAAACAAAAGCAGAAAAAGTTCAAAATCAGATGGTGCTTTCTTAAGGTCAGTGCATGCCAGTGCAGTATTTTGGACTTTTTGCTTGCAACAAATTTAGCCTTTCTGCCATAATTTGATTTCTCAGTACTGTAATAGTCATAGCCAGCAGAGTCTGAAATTATAAAACAGTGAGACTTAGCAAAACACAATGGTATTTAGAGTGAATACATGAATCTTGAATTTCCAGCTTATCAGAAGCAATCAGAACAACGTTATAGTTACTGCTAATTTGCCCTCAAGTTGGACTCAGATTAGCCATAATTAAGACTGACTGAACAACATAACATCTGCCTCAAACGTATGGCTGATATTTCTACATTTGTTTTGATCTCACTTTGGAAGAACAAAGAACAAAATATTGAACCTTCTGACTTAGTGTGAAATTCAGAACTACTTTACTATGAACATGTTCAAAAATCTTGTTTTGGATTAGTTCAGTGTTAATCCATGTTCCTCTATACTTACACACTGCTTCAGGAGTTGTGAGCTCATGCATCACCACTTCCCAGCCCTTTAGGATGGACTCACGAGCTGGACTATGTTTCCATAAAGGATTTGTAGGGGCCCTTTAGGATGGACTCACGAGCTGGACTAAAGGATTTGTAGGAATGAAAAATAATGTAGTGTTGGAAAACTTCAAGCATTTTTCCTAATAAACAGATACTAGTAAACAGTCCACCTGTGTCTCCTAGACCATATCCAGCATGCACATGCTCATTCCCACTGAATTACTCCTACTATCAATGAGAGAAAAAAATAATAATTATTGCTGGAGATCAGTAGACATAGATAATGTGGTGTCATCTTAACTTTTTTTTTTTAAATTGCTTTTTAAAATTATTTTATTTTAGTTACCATGTTACTTTTTTTTACTGTACAGAGCTGGATGAAAAATAATGTAGTGTTGGAAAACTTCAAGCATTTTTCCTAATAAACAGATACTAGTAAACAGTCCACCTGTGTCTCCTAGACCATATCCAGCATGCACATGCTCATTCCCACTGAATTACTCCTACTATCAATGAGAGAAAAAAATAATAATTATTGCTGGAGATCAGTAGACATAGATAATGTGGTGTCATCTTAACTTTTTTTTTTTAAATTGCTTTTTAAAATTATTTTATTTTAGTTACCATGTTACTTTTTTTTACTGTACAGAGCTTTGTGTGAAAACCTGGATAGATTTTGACTTCGGTTATTAGTTCAGATGCTCTAAAATACTACTCAGGAGTGGGTGTTTGTAAGATAAAACAGCTTTCCTTGTTAGATGCATGAGAAGTAGATGGTAGATAAATGCAGTATCTAATCAGTCCTTTCAAGAACTGTGTAAAAAGAAACATCTTAAAAACTTGTATGCTACTCAGTACTCTGCTTTGTGTGAAAACCTGGATAGATTTTGACTTCGGTTATTAGTTCAGATGCTCTAAAATACTACTCAGGAGTGGGTTTTTGTAAGATAAAACAGCTTTCCTTTTTAGATGCATGAGAAGTAGATGGTAGATAAATGCAGTATCTAATCATTCCTTTCAAGAACTGTGTAAAAAGAAACATCTTAAAAAAACTTGTATGCTACTGAATACTCTATCCTGAAGGCAAATATTGTACCTGGGAAAGAAATTTCTTAATAATTGCTTATTTTTTCTTTTTTTTTTTAATATTTCCACAGAAAGAGGTGGTGAGTGTGAGCTAAGTGTGTCCTTTGCAAAGAACGAATTATTCTCGTGTTGGCATTAGGAACCTGTTTATGGTGTGGTCTCCTCGATCAGTTAGCGCTTCTGTTCTCCCTGGAGATGTGTAGGAGTGGCTCTTCTCTTACAGAGTGCTGTGGCTGTCGAGTGCTGTAGTTTGTAGCCTCCCTGAGTTGTTAAGCTTTCAGCATTTCTAGGTAGCTGAATATGTCTTGGCATTTGCACCAGGTCCTTTTTGGTAATATTTCCACAGAAAGAGGTGGTGAGTGTGAGCTAAGTGTGTCCTTTGCAAAGAACGAATTATTCTCGTGTTGGCATTAGGAACCTGTTTATGGTGTGGTCTCCTCGATCAGTTAGCGCTTCTGTTCTCCCTGGAGATGTGTAGGAGTGGCTCTTCTCTTACAGAGTGCTGTGGCTGTCGAGTGCTGTAGTTTGTAGCCTCCCTGAGTTGTTAAGCTTTCAGCATTTCTAGGTAGCTGAATATGTCTTGGCATTTGCACCAGGTCCTTTTTGGGGGAAGGGCAAATCCTTTCTCAGAACTTCATCAGATCTTTCCTTAGTATCGGCAGAGCTCTGTTGAAGTCACTTGGCTACTGCTTGTTTATAGTTGTGGTGAGTTGTCCCTCTAAATAGTGATTTCTTTCTAATAACCTTGGTTGTGTTTTGCTTTATTGAAGCCTCTCTGAAATTGCTGAGCTTTCAAAATTCCTTGCGTTATTCATGGTTATGCCTTCCCCTGGGGTTTTTGTCTTTAGAGCCTTTTATTCTGACAACTGTGTGAAATGAAGACAATCATTCTGTCTCACGTTTTATGATAGTTATAAACGTATATGTAAAGCCTCATTTCAAATACTGAATCTGAAAAAAATGCAGGTGCTTGGTTTCCTACAAGTTATATACTGAGGGTTATATATATATACTGAGGGATATGGTGTAGGGGAGGACTTGTACAGTAGGGTAGATGGTTGGACTCGATGATCCCAAGGGTCTCTTCCAACCTGAAATATTCTATGATTCTATAATGATTAGGTAAACAGATGTTCCAAAAATGAAGGCCACTCAAAATCAAAGCTTCCTTCGACACTGTAGATCACAGAATTTTAATTGAATTTAATTGCAGTTTTGGTTCTAGTCGCTATATAATGGCTCAGTTTGTCCCCAGTGTGTGCTGCCTTTTGTGGTCACTGGTGTTACATCAGGGGTGCAGGTCAACTATTGCATCAAATTGTCAAGGTGGTAAGTCAGCACGATATGTATGTCCTTGCCATCCCTTTGCTTCTCTTTAGTGATTCAGGTCCTCTCCGCATTGCAAAAACGCCGTCACCACCAGAGGAGGTCTCTCCACTGCCCAGCCCTACTGCTAGTCCCAACCACATGCTGGCACCAGCATCTCCAGCACCAGCCCGACCTAAGTCACCCACACAGGTAAGCAGAAACCCAGCAGGAGAAACTGGCCTGTCATGCAGTAACAGGTAGCTGAGATGATGTACATGGTGGATTTTTCATCTAGGCTGTGACTGAGAGGTGACAGGAAAGCCACTGGCTCTGTCACACTCTGTTCTGTTCATTGGTTGGTCATCCCTGTGTCACAAGCGTGGGTGGAATGTGGTTTTTATATAAGGGGGAATGAAGAAAATTTAAGATGACCTGTGAACTGGGGGGACTTGTGGTGACAAAGCAAAGCACTCCTTGAAAAGTTGCATAGTCTGTAAGGAGCCATATCCCAGCAGTGATAGTTTGAAAAACCTATTTCTAAACCCTCCTTGTGAATTTCAGTAATTATGTATTTCTGCTCTTCATTCACCTTCAAATTCATGCTTACCCTGCAAAAAAATTAGCCAGTGAGTATCACTGGTCTGGCCAACCTCTAAAACAGTAAATAATAGAGCTAGCTTAAATACTGATGTGAACATTACTGAGAATTAAAGACTTGATTGTTGTTATTAATGATAAACATTTCGTTATTACCTTCAAATAACTCTCAATATTCTTAATAAATGTTATTAATAGGAATATTCTCAGTGTTATTAACACTGGATCGAGAAGTTTGACACTGTTGGAATCAAACCCCAATATACTCACCAGTATCGGTGAAATAAGAATCAGTTTCATCTGTGGCAGGAGAGTTGTATGTGACACTTGGTGAACACATCAAGTGAAGACTTGTGTTGGAGTTACTGATGTTTTCAGAATTGGGATCGAGTCCTAGGTCAATTTTTGCTCTTTGTACACACACAGAAGAGTCGACTGAAGATGGCTTTTCCCTTGGAGGTTGCCCAGAATTGGGATTGCTATTTCTCTGGTGGGAGCACATCAGAAGGAATATTTTTTTGTGTTTAGTTATACATGAACACGCTTGTTTTCTCTGGTTTCCCAAAATGTGACACCTCACTGCCTGAATATTCATCTGATAGGACTCAGCTTAGTCCTACTGGTGCCAATGGTGTTGGGTCACTATACCACCTAAAGGGGTTTTGTGGATTTTATTTTTTTTTACTTGGTATTTTGACAGATTTTAAAATCACCCAATAGTATTTGGCGTTATTTCAAGCAATTAGTTTGTCACAGTTATGTGAATCTCTGGAGAGGAGGGGGAATTAGTAACCTAAGCACCTTTGAGGTGCTGTGGTTCCCAGAGATGATGTGGTCTTAGCTTTAAGTAGGCTTTAAAAGTAGCGACAGGTGGGCAGGCACAAAATCCCAAAGCTAAACAGAAATGAACTTAAGAAGCCAAAAAGCTGCAGAAGCCTGGTTCTGTGCAATATCACCCTACAGCTGTGGGCTGCATAGGAGAGGAGCCGTCCTGAACGGTGTGGCTGTCACAGCAGGAAAAAAAATAATCAGCTAAGAAATGCTTTAAACCCTGAGTTGGAACGAGTTTGAAACATAGAATTGTTTTGTTTTTCCCCACAAAGTTTATTTCAGGGTGCTTGGTGGTGAACAACCAAACCAGTTCCTTTCAACCTATGGCTTATTGCCATGTTTGAAGTGAAGCAGCAGAGATAAAAACCTAACACAAGTTGTTCAGGCCTAGCTTGAAGTTCTTTCTTTTATCCCTGGACTAGTCTGTGACATATTTGCTGTCTGCCTAGCTGAGGAAAGGCCCGCCAGTCCCACCGCTGCCCAAGCTCACACCCACGAAGGAGTTGCAACAGGAGAACATCATTAACTTCTTCGATGACAACTTTGTCCCAGAAATAAATGTGACGACCCCATCACAGGTAAGCTCCAGAGCATGGTGGATGGGGCCAACCATGCAATCGCCCTAAATTCTCTGAGATGGTGGCCCTTTGGCTGATCTCTGTGGGGAGGGAGGAGGCCCGTGCAGGTAGAAGACAGAGGCACAATTGCCAGTTTATGTTGTCTTGAAAGGGTCACACGTACAGTATTTTATCGTTGAATAGATCTTTGAAATCACTCAAAAGGGCTAACGTTGCTAACATATTGAAAATAAAAGAGAGATTTCCTGAAAGGCCTAACCAAAAATACTGCGAAGCAGCCATGTTTGAGGTTTCACTGCATCCAGGCTGCATTACAAGCTGAGAGTTCATCTAAGGTGCTTTTTTTCCTAATCCTAAGCATTTCAAGTGACATTTTACAGTGATACTTCATTGCTTCTGTTTCTTCCATCAAAATAATAAAAAGTATTCATTTTTTTCTTTTGAGTGATTTTTAAAAAAATGGAACTTGGCTGTTTTAATCAACTTTTTGCAGGTATAAAAGGCCGCTCCAGCTACATTAGTCATTCACTTGGCTCATAGAAACATTACATAGCAGAGAAGTGATCAAAATTACTTTTATCTCATTATTATGAAATTTTTAAAAATTGTATATAACAAACAGGAAAGCCACAGTTGTGTAAAAATAAGTTTGTATAATTTGTATTCAGTTATTCCAGGTTTTATGGTGACTGGTGGTTGTTCAATAATGGGCCCTTTCTATTATCCTAATTACAGCTCTGAAATCCGGGCCTGTGTCTGATAGACTGGGGAGAAATATGCAGATCTGAAGCTTATGCAGAATGTTTATGAATTTTTCTTTTCATGTGAATTACTGTTTTTGTACTAATTCATTTGACAACACAGGAGGATGCAGGCACAGCAATGGAAAACAAAGTTATTTTAGAGAATTCGAACATGTGATGTTTGCTTTTCTTGTGGAGGGGAGAACAAGGCACTGCTGTCCATAGGGATCTATTTGGAAGAGAAAAGAGTTATTTATAGTTAAGTCCCCATGCAATTAAAGAATTAATGGCAGCTCCCAGTGTGAAGCCACTGCTGGGCCTTCCTGCTGAAGGGAGATTGCAGGTCTGTTGCATCATGGTACCCTGACTTCACGGGAGTTATCACTCTGGCAACGTGAGCCTTCACATCAGTGGTAAGAGTCAGCATAACGTGTGCTAGATGTGCTAGCTTTAAATACTTTAAATGCTGTATTCACCCTACCCTCACCTCTCAGGCTAGCCAGGGTAGCAGGAATGGAACCAGGTTGCCTTTTCCATTAAGAGCTGATACTGCAATGGGACTTTAAATGAGTGTAAGTCACATTTCCAGAACCTTTACATCCTTTCTACAAGAGATTGTTAGAAAAATGGAGTGGCATAATAGAGGTGGGGCATGCTCCTGAGAATGAAATCTTTCCTTTGTCTCTCAAGGAAAAACTGATTTCCTTTCAGTGAGTTATTTATGTCCCTCCCTCCTCCACAGTTAATGACCTGGGAACGACCCAAGCTATTCCCTGGCCACCTTCTCATGAATCATCTGCACTTCTCCCTCCACAAACCTCCCTCCTCCACAGTTAATGACCTGGGAAAGACCCATCCCCATGATTAAAGCATCCTTAATGTATCTGAGATACCTGAGTATGTACAGGCATACACAAATGGTATGATGTGTAGGTTTTATACCCTTCTATAAGAGAACCAGTTATTGAAAATGTGTTGCGTGAAATCCACAGGAAACAAGGACTTATTCTTCTTGGTGTTTATGGCATCTCCTGCACTCCCAGAGCCCTTGTTGGGCAGTATGGAGGAAACTATGGAGCTGCAGAAAGCTGCAGAGCTTTCTAATTACAGAATTATGGAATGGTTCAGGGTGGAAGGGACCTTAAATATCATGGAGTTCCATCCCCCCTGCCCTGGGCAGGGACACCTCCCACCAGACCAGGTTGCTCCAAGCCCCATCCAGCCTGGCCTTGAACCCCTCCAGGGATGGGGCAGCCACAGCTTCTCTGGGCAACCTGTTCCAGTGTCTCACCACCCTCACAGGAAAGAATTTCTTACAAATATCTAATCTAAATCTCCCCTCTTTCAATTTAAAACCGTTATCCCTCATCTTGTCACCACACTCCCTGATGAGTCCTTCCCCATCTCTCCTGTAGCCCCTTCAGGTACTGGCAGGCCAATTTAAGGTCTCCCTGAAGCCTTCTCTTCTCCAGGCCAAACAACCTACATGGTGTGGGACTTCCCAGAGGACCACTGCAGGTGTCCCTGGCACTGTCCTCACGCAGAGGCACAAAACCAATAGGCTGATGAAAAGAGCTTTGATGCTTTAATCCCATGTCTCGGAGAGGATTACAAACAGGCCCAACACTTCTCTTGAACGCAAAAAACCCTGTAATTGTTGTTGTCCATCTTTCTTTACTGAGCAGTACTAATGCACTCCGTGCTGTGCAAGATGCTGAAAGACAGTTCTGCTTGATGCTGTTGGCCATTTTGGCCCTGATTCAACGAAGCAGCTCACTCTTCTAGTTTATTCATTGTCATGAAGGGATTTAATTACTGCTAAGTGAAAGAAAGATGTGAGAAGATGTGATAGCCAGGCGACAGGATGAAAGGATCGTTTAAAAACGAGTGTTTTCTTGCTTTATTTCTTGTTTCCTTGACATCGCGTTGCTCCCTAGTGTCCAGTTACTACCTTGGACATTGTAGGCCTTTATAATCTGCTGCCTCCGGGTGCTTAATGTGTCTGAGTGTGTCTGACAGCTCTGAAGGGAACAGCCCACATCTGCTATGGCTGTTTGAAGGCTTGTACAGGCTGCGTGCAGAGAGGGGGTGGCAGTTCTGGTTGTCCTTGCAGGTTTCTTGTGCCTTTTACATCCCTTGTGCATCTGTGTCCTCCGAGAGGTATGGCCTCTGATGCCGAATTTGCCCCAAAAAGCGAAATAGAAACTGCAGTCTCAGAAAATAGAAACTGCTCAGAAAATAGAAACTGCTCAGAGACTAAGTTTTCAAGTCCATAAGCAGGAGGTATTTATTAACAACGCGTTGGGGAACTCTCCAGGCCGCCCTGGACAAAGAGTTCCGTCCGTTAGCAATCAGTGCAGCTTTTTTATACAAGTTTGAGTGTAGGTTACATAATCTTTACATGCATATTCATATTTTACATGCATATTCATATATAGGCGGAGTCTTCCATCTTGGGTATTCATCTGGTGGGAGTTCCGGTGCCTTCATCAGGGTGGGGGATTGTCTTGTGAGTCTTCCTCAGGTTAAACTTCTGAACTCTTCCTAATTTGGGTAGCTTCTTGGTGTACTTGGCAAGGTCGGAGTGACCTTGGTTCATCCTAAAATTGCTGAAGCCACTACTTCATGTTCTGGTGTTCCTTCCTATCAACTCGTTCTGTTCTCTCAGACAATTTATTACCTTCGTGATTTGGTAAGATCCAGCAAATATAGCCTGACTGACCACAAACGGGGCCTGCAACTACTCAGAGCTATGACAAGAGAGGATGCAGGAATGTAGGGAGTAGTCCTGAGACCAGCACACTGATGTCTTGAAGCAGCAAAACAGTATTGTCGACCTTGTTAGGAGATAGGGGATTTAAAGAAGGAACCCAGCTTACATTTTAACTCCTTATTTCTCGAAGACTGTTTCCTTTTGAGCGGTTTCACCTCCCTTCTGCCACAGCCACCTCTTTTAAATTTGGAGTTTGTTTGTGCTTCATCATACTATGGTGGAATTAACTCAGGATGATTGGCAGGCCTACCTGTCTCAGCTTTGTCACGTATTGAGGGATTTCCTGAGGTTCCTGTTTCTCCTAAGTCTTCATCTAACTTGATATCTCAGTTACTCTGTATGTGTATTTGGGCCTTTGTTCCTAAGGTGTCTTCATTTTGGTCTGAGGGGAGGGTAACAGGTAATGTCAGTGGTCAGTACCCTGTCACTACAGACACCTCAGCTGTCATCATGCACGGAGGAAGTGAGGCTCCTGTTCATTTGATTCAGTCCTCATAAATCACAGAATCACAGAATCTTCTAGGTTGGAAGGGACCTTAAAGATCATCTTGTCCAACCGTCAACCTGACTGACAAAAATAGACACCCACACAACAAAAAAGGAGCATCATCACTAAACCATACCTCCCAGCACTTCATCCTCAAACCCTGCTGAAAATTAATTAACTTCTCCATCTCCGTTCATTTCTGCTTATGTGCTAGCTAATGCTGTGTTGTTTCATCAAGCTGCATGGCCATACGAGTTCTTCATGCCTCAAGGGCGTATGTGATGAAATCTAAAGAGCTGAGATGAAGGGCATGGTGGAATGAGTGTAATGCTGGTTACTGGTGGGAAAGGGTTGTTTTGGTTTTGACTTTTTAAAGTGTAAGACCATAACAAAGGCTTCAGTGTGTCAGACCAGTTATCTGTCATCACCGGTGACCAAAAGCAGAGACCAAGGGAGGAATATAAAACAAGGCAAGCAAAGTTGGTGCTCCTTACACCCCTTTCTCCTGTGGTCTCCCAGCCTCTAGCCATTTGCAGCTCAGGGGCTTCCTCAACATGATTTCTACCTGTTTAGTAATCCACAACAGGCTACTTTGCCACAAATTTGTTCAGTCTTTCAGCACACATACATTTCTCACATTCACACTACCCAATGGCAAGGAGGTCCCCAGCTGAACTCTGTGCCACATGGAGCGGCCAAACCCCTGAACCTCTCAGGCTGGTGTAGACCCCGCTCACATCACCCCTAGCATTCCTCATCCAGACTGAAGACTTCCAGGTCACTCTGTCATTCCTGGCATGGGAGCTGAGGAGCTATTTGGGCCACATTCTTAGGTGACACAGAGAGCTTGGATGTCTTGTGACATGCAGAGGCCCCATCCCTGGAGGTGTTCAAGGCCAGGCTGGATGGAGCTTTGAGCAACCTGGACTAGTGGAAGGTGTCCCTGCCCAGGGCAGGGTATTGGAACTAGATGGTCTTTCAGATCCCTTCCAAACCCAACTATTCTATGATTATATCTGGAAGCCATTAATTACCTACCTTTGAACATCTCTTTACCAGTAGTAACACCAATTTGGAAAGTTTACACTCTTAAATGTTTTAATAATAGAAAGGCTTTGTTTATTTTACTATTATCATCATCATCATCATCATCATCATTATTATTATTTGCTAGTTATGCTGTTCTTATGACTGCTCTGTTGTTGTAGCCTTCCCCTAGCTTACGCTTTGGTCACAGTCAGGAACAGGAGATTGGACTATGTGATCTGACCCTGTCTTACAGTTCTTACATAAGATTGCATATGAATGTATGTGTACAAATAATTTCCCATGGCACTGTTTCCAATCTGAACACTTTTCAAAATAGTATTCTAATGAATACTTTACTGCCTACATACTCTGTACATCAAGAGAGACGCTTCTCTCCTTACTTAATAAACACTGAACAGCTAGCAGTAGGCAGCATTAGCCTTGTTTCCAAACCCAAGATGCTTGCCTAGAATATTTATCATTAGTTATAATTAAATCTTAGCTACAGTTTCACGCTAATAATAATTAGCATGCTTCAACATGAAATTATTTGTTGTTGTTGCTTTACAGTGGGAAAGACCTTTAGTCCATTGAACCAATATATATCGTAGAATCGTTGAATGGTTTAGGTTGGAGGGGACCTTAAAGATCATGGAGTTCCAACCCTCTGCCATGGGCAGGGGCACCTCCCGCTAGACCAGGTTGCTCAAAGCCCTATCCAACCTGATCTTGAACACTTCCAGGGATGGGGCCTCAACAACTTCCCTGGGCAACCTCTTCCAGTGTCTCACCACCCTGATAGTGAAAAATTTCTTCCTGATATCTAGTCTAAATCTACCCTCTTCCAGTTTGAAGTCATTACCCCTTGCCTTATCACTACATGCCCTTATAAAAAGTCCCTCTCCAGCTTTCTTGTAGGCCCCCTTCAGATACTGGAAGGCTGCTATAAAGTCTCCCCAGAGCCTTCTTTTCTCCAGGCTGAACAACCCCAACTCCCTCAGCCTGTCTTAATAGGAGAGGTGCTCCAGACCTCTGATCATCTTCCCCTCTAGATAAGGAAATTGAGTGTGCCCTCAGTAAGTTTGCAGGTGTCACCAAACTGGGTGGGAGTGTTGATCTGCTTGAGGGTCAGAAGGCTCTACAGAGGGACCTGGACAGGTTGGATCCATGGGCCAAGGCCAATGGGATGAGATTTAATTAAGCCAAGTGCTGGGTCCTGCATTTCGGTCACAACAACCCCAGGCAATGGTACAGGCTCGGGGAGGAGTAGCTGGAGCTGCCCAGCAGAAAAGGCCCTGGGGGTGTTGGTGGACAGCCGGCTGAACAGGAGCCAGCAGTGTGCCCAGGTGGCCAAGAAAGCCAACAGCATCCAGACCTGTGTCAGGACCAGCGTGGCCAGCAGGAGCAGGGCAGTGATGGTGCCTCTGGACTGGGCACTGGTGAGGCCTCACCTCGAGGGCTGGGTTCAGTTCTGGGCCCCTCACCACAGGAAGGACATTGAGGGGCTGGAGCGTGTCCAGAGGAGAGCCACCAAGCTGGGGAGGGGTCTGGAGAACAAGCCCTACGAGGAGAGGCTGAGGGAACTGGGCATGTTTAGTTTGGAGAAGAGGAGGCTGAGGGGAGACCTCCTTGCCCTCTACAGCTCCCTGAAAGGAGGGTGTAGAGAGGTGGGGGTTGGCCTCTTCTCCCAAGGGAATAATGGCAGGAGCAGAGGAAATGGTCTGAAGTTGGGGCAGGGGAGGTCTAGATTAGATAATCGGGAGAATGACTTTGCTGAGAGGGTGGTCAGGCCCTGGAACAGCCTGCCCAGGGAGGTGGTGGAGTCACCATCCCTGGAAGTATTTCAGAAATGTGTAGACGTGGCACTTGAGGGCATGCTCTAGTGCCCAAGATTGTTGGGTTGTGTCTGTTTGTGGGTGGGTGTGGTGTGGAGGTTTTTGGGGGGTTTTTTTGTTGTTTTTTTTTGAGGTTGGACTTGATGATCTCAAAGGTCTCTTCCAACCGTGAATATTCTGTGATTCTATGATTCTCTGGACCCCTTCCAACAGGTCCATGTCTTTCCTGTGCTGAGGACTCCAAAGCTGGACTCAATATTGCAGGTGGTGTCTCACCAGGGTGGAGTAGAGGGGCAGAATCACCTCCCTGGACCTGCTGGCCACCCTTCTTTTAATGCAGCCCAGGATGGGGTTGGCTTTCTGGGCGGAGTGTTCAGCACTGGCTCATGTTGAGCTTCTCATCAACCAACACCCCCAAGTCCTTCTCCTCAGGGCTGCTCTCAGTCCGTTCTCTGCCCAGCCTGTATTTGTGCTTGGGATTGCCATATATTTGTAGTGACCTCAGAGACCTTGGCTAATTCATTAATTGCAAACAAAAAAAGGCTCCACCGTGTAATCCAGTTTTGTAAGAGCCGATCAGCGTAGCAAGATTTAGTTAGTGTTACGTAAGATATTTCCTAAAGTTTAGAGCTAAGGGCAGCATTTAACGTAAATTGGTATTCATGTTCAGAATTGAAATTTAATTCAAATGCATTTATGTGCTTCTGTATTGGCTTTTTACTAATGTTTGTGTTCGGGGAGAGATTAATTTACTAGAATGTATGGACATTGGGTGCCGTTTATGTAGTTTTTAATTTTGGTGTCTGTCTCAAAGCACTTTAAAAGGGCCTTACCTGAAAAGACAAAGCTGCACTACAGAGAAAAAAAAGGTATTGTAAGAGAGAAGCTCATAAAAATAAAATTAAAAGTTACAGCAAAGCTCAGGAAAGTCTTCAGAGCTTCCTCCCCTCCCAGCTTGCACCACAGCTAGAAAGTCTGTGATATGATATTTTTTTTTTTCTTGTAACTCTTAATATTTTGCTGCCAGGGGCAGGTTTTGAGAGACGAGTTTTTCAAGAGTTGTGTTTCTCTTCTAACAGAATGAAGTTCCTGAAGCTAAGAAAGAGGAATCTTTGCTAGATTTGGACTTCGACCCTTTCAAGCCAGAAGCTGTAACAACAGGAGTTACTCATTCACCCATGTCTCAGGTATCTCCCTGCCTTGAGGTGGGCAAAGCAGATGAATGCAACGTGCTGTGTTTTTAGTAGCAAAGATTTGTCTTGTGTGCTAATGGGCAGCATATCTGCAGTGTCTGGAAAAACTTGATCTTCCTGAGCAGCTCTAGCCAGCCATCTCTCTTTCCCCTTCAGTTCTTGATGATGTACCAGAAGGAGAGGAAATTGTCAGGTGGTAAAATGAGATACCTGCCAATGGGAATGGTTGCTGGTCAACCTTGCCCTTGACTTGGACACACTGTTATTTTCCATCTTTAGAATCACTCTTAGTGCCAACATTATAATTCTCCAGCGCCTGTTTTTCTGACAATTTTTCTGACCTGGCTTTGACTCTTCATGTCTGGAAAGATGCCTCAGGGGACCTCGGTCTCGTGGAGTCAGCATGCGATTGCTTCTGCACCAAGCAGTGGATATGATCTGAGTGATTTTGCTTTTATAAATCTATTTTAGACCTAACCTCAAGAAAAATGAGAGGATGGAATAGGATGTTTTCTTGCAGCATGTTTTGTTAAAGAAATTCTGCATTCTGTGGTAATATTTTTCATGATAGTTTCTTGCAGCAATATGAAAAAAAGAAAGGAAAAGGGGGGAAAAAAGCGCCTTATATAGAGAGTTGCTGATTTTCATTGGCTTACTCTAGGGGACCTGCTATTTTAAGATCCAGAACTTGCCCTCAGTACCCACAGGGCTAATAGTACAGTAGGGAGGTTCTCCTGGCCAGCAGAGCTGTAACTCTATGTTGTACCCAGAGAATGAAATAATATTAACACGCTGTTAGCAAAACCCCTTCTCCCTGTGGCTATCGCTAGCCTGGCTTGTACAGTGAGACATGAGAGGGCTAATCAGCTGTTCAGGAATGCAGCACTGGGAAAGGAGTGAGAAGACAAGAAGCTTTAAGGCTGAGATAGTCCTGGTTCTCTGCTGATCTCTCCCTTGGTTAATTAATTTCTTATTTGGTGTGCAGTCCTGGTTATGTAATGAAATCTGGAGTGATCTCTTACAGGTTATGCACTGTCGGAAAAACACGGTATGGTCAGCACTCTGAATGTTAGTTAGCTGGAATTTCTTTCAAATTGTGGTTTGCTAAGAGAACTGGTTTAATTATAGCAGAGGCTTTGTGCATCTCACTTGTTATTTTTCTTGCTCCTTCTAAACAGGAAAAAGGAAGGGAAAGAGGAAGGAAATTTCTTGGCATTCAGCAGTGGCAGAAAACTCTACCCTGTGACTTTGCTAGCTCTACCTTTTAGCTTGTCTTGTAATAATGCCGATTAGAGCAGTGGGATCATTAAACCAAAGACATTTCACTTTTGTGACTGAGCACGTTTGTCCTGACATCAGATCATACAGATTGTAGGGGAGTTTGTTAGTTTCATGGAAAGGAGTTGGTTTTAGATGCAACTGTACCATGAAATACAGAATATAATTCTGTGTAGGAAAGATTGGTAGATGGTAGGAAAGATGGTAGATTTTCATCTAGGCACATAGGAAGCATTCACTGAGCACCTTCAGTCTCTCCTCTCCTTTCACCTTTCCTCCCAACACACATATATGAGAAAGGATGGTCCACATCCACAAGAGCATGTGGATGAATCAGAGCACCCTGTGTTTAGAAGAAGGGAAGAGAGCCCTGCGGTCTGCTCTCGGTCTCGCTGGATGTGGCAGGGTCATTCCTGTGGCAGCACAGACAGAATGAAACCTGTAGGTGCAGTCTGTGGAGAGCCCTGTTATTGCCTCAGTCATGGATGACCTGTAGGTGCAGTCTGTGGAGAGCCCTGTGCGACCTTGCAGGGAGAGTAAGAAGAGAGCCTTAAGTGGTGTTTCTAGATGTGTATCATTATTGCCTCAGTCATGGATGTTTTCCCCTCAGCGAGCTGCTGAAGTGGTGACGTGAAGGCAGGAGTAAGTCATCTGTGCCGTGATGCTCTCAGGAGGCCTGGCATGACTTCCCTATTGATCATTTCATTAATTACCTCCTTTCACTGCTCTGCCAGGGTAATCAGACCACAGTGAGTGAGCCCCGGTCTGCCCTTCCACACTTGCTTGTCTGTTGCTGTGGCTTCTTCAGAAGTGACCTTCTAAATGTGCCTGGCTTTTGTCTCTGCTAGCTGTGGTCTGTCTCACTTTTCCCTCAATTTTTTCCTTCCCCATCCTGCTCAAAGTCTCACGAGCAATGAAAGGAAAATGAAAAAAATGAAAAATGAGCAATTTCTCCTTTCCTGGGAGTCAGTAGGACGTCCAGGGTTTGTACCAGTTAGCACTATGAGAGCAGACCTACCGTTTTTCCTTAAAGCTTGAGTGTTCAGCTAATAATGTTACAGCAGAGTAAACAGGCACACCTGTGAGCTTACATCCACAGAAGCAGCACGTACTTGGACTTAAACCAAATTAAACTGATTCAGAAGTGGCTGTTAATGTTAATTTGCTGTAAACCTGAGCAGTGAGTTATTACTGTGTCTTTTGTTCAGGAGAGCAGAAGTTGTTTAGAGAGCCATTCTGTCCTTATAAAATAAGAAGCAGGCAGGAAAAGAAGCTAAGTGCAGCAAGCCTTTCTTGCAGGCAAATGTTAGATGTCACATTTAACATTTGCAAATATTCCAGGAACAGTTTTACATTTTAGTTTTTCACAAGGCAAATGTTAGATGTCACATTTAACATTTGCAAATATTTCAGGAACAGTTTTACATTTTAGTTTTTGAGCATCATTAGTTTTGGTTTTCACGGACTTTAAGCTAAGTGTGAATATAGTAGATATGTTTTAAAGCATCTCGAAATGCTTTTGGGACCAACCAGTGGAGTTCCTCCCCATGCAGTAGGCTATTAATATTTGACAGGAAGTCTGCTCCTTTTCTTCCATCTGTCCATTCAGCTTTTCTTCTGAGAGGTCACTAACATTTATTATTTAACAGACTGGACAAGAAAGTGAAAACATTGGTCAACTTTTTTGTCTTCTTTCCCCAAAAGCATGCCATTTTCCTTCGTGGTGTCAGCGTTATGAGAAAACCCATTTGTTCTCAGTGAATAGCTGGAGCATTTTTTTAACTAGCTAAAAAACCTGACCTATATAAGCTCTTTAAAGCTTACACCTTGCAGAGACTCCTGTACCTGTCGGAAATCATTCAGTCACGAGCTCAGAATCTGGCTGTGACTCAAGCACGTGGTGGTGAGAGTTTGCTGGAAAGCAACAACTGCTTTGAAGTGGGAAATAACCACAATCCATCCCATATTGCCCCTCCTGTTTAAGGAAAAAGTGTATTATGTGTGTGTGCTAGTATGTAAAATATATATGTATTATAAGTATGCATAAAAATAAGTTTTCTCTTGTTAGTTAATGCACATAGTTATGTAGCATGTTGAACACACAGTATATGAAGAGTATTTTTATAAAACCCTCTTTTTTCCACTTCTTTTTTTTTTTTTTCAGACATTGCCATGGGATCTATGGACGGTAAGCCTGGCATTTATCATTGGGAATTGGGATATTTCTGTGCCTCTGTTTTTGTAACACCCCAAATTCAGATTAACAATGCAAGTACCAAAAGCCAAGATAAATGATTTAGAGACTGTGACAAACACTTTTGAGTATATGAAGCCGCTGGGGATCTTTTAAAACCACAGCCACCAAAAAATCATCTGGGTTGCTTGGCCTACAAAGCCAAAGTGATGTCAGAAATCTAGGCTATAATAAGATTAACAATCATTGTAGCTGTGTGTTGCTTGTATTCTCATGCCCAAATTACAGCTATTAGAGGGTAGGAATCAATGCCAGTCACCTGTTTTAATTATTTGAAAATGCAGTTCCTCAGGACTTTAACCCAATGGACAACCATTTTCTCAAAATTCAGAAGTGAAGAGAAAATTTAACTTCTCTTTGTGGGCATCCAGTGAATAACTGGAGTTATTCATGAATCCTTCCTCCTTCCTCCCGGTTCCAAATCAGATACAATGATCTACAGGAAGAAAACAACTAATTTTTGGGAACTTTCTTTTGACTTTATATCATGGAGATAGCTGGGTTGACTTGACGTGGAGCCTGCTGCGCACAGTTTTGACCTTTTGTGGCTTCAGCCAGCACAGAAAACTGTGGATGCTTCTCGTGCATTCAAATTTGCAGCACTGTTATGTGAACACACGGCGTGTGTGATGTATATTCAATGCTCATCTTTTTCTATTGGGAAAGGTTAAATGAAGCCTGAAAAAACAGTCACGTATGTAGGCCAGCCAAAATTTCAAGGCTGTGAACCTCTAGACCAGCTAAAATAACCCAGGAATGTATTGAGTTTGTTGCTCTAAACTTATAGTTTATCAATGTCTCTCTTTCACGTGGTTTTAGTTATAGCTTGCTAATATTATATATGTATTCTGTATTATAATTATTTTCCTCTTTGCTCTAGTTTTAAAAAAAAAATAGAGTAAGTAATGAGCTTCACAGCTAAATGGGATCCCTAAATTAGGGATACTCAACCTTTTACTGATTTTCTCTTACTAAGTTGAGCGCAGAGTAGTTGCTGTTCTTCCTTGCAGCATTTGTGTCCGTGCACAGCAGCAGTGTAGGCAGCAGGCTTTGGGACTCGATGCCTCACTCTGCATGGATGTAGATGCCCCTGCATAGCACAGGGTGATGGAGGTTCAGAGCTGCAGGCTCGGGGCCCTCTGCGCTGCCGGAGGGATGCAGTGATGCCTTAGTGTAGGTACAAGTAAGTCCCACTGCCACCTGCCTCGTTTTCTTCCTTGGTCGCTCTCTCCCAGAGCAACTCCCCTCTTTTCAATTGGGATGTAATAGGGTTCCTGTGATAAAAATGTCGGTGGCTCCCAGAGGAAAGCAAGGTGTGATAAATATTCAACATACTATAGAACTTCTTGGAATGGGCTGCCCAGGGAGGTGGTTGAGGCACCATCCCTGGAGGTGTTCAAAAGACAGGTTGATGTAGTGCTGGGAGGTCTGGTTTAGTGATGATGCTCCTTGTTTGTTGTGTGGGTGTCTATTTTTGTCAGTTAGGTTGACGGTTGGACAAGATGATCTTTAAGGTCCCTTCCAACCTAGACGATTCTGTGATTCTGTGATTCTTTTATAATGTAATGCAGAGGCTGGAAGCGTGGCTTAAATTTGGGGGCCTGGGGTTAGTCTTCTGTGAAGGGGCAGGAGAGGACCTACTGCTCCTTATTGACACCAATTTGGTAACTGCTGCTGGTTAGAGAACTGCTGATTAATGGACTACTGCTGTGAGCAATTACATTGTGGTCTTGTTTTCTGTGGTTGTAATGTATGATTTTCTTCTATACAGACGAGCAGCGAATTGGTGCAGCCGGTAAGCAAACCTCCCTCCAACACTGCAACCCCTCTAGAGACGTGCTTTAATCAGTGTGGCATAATACGTAGTTTCCTGGGTTTGTCTATCAGTGCTGCTCTTCTACATTGCAATCTATTGCTTCCAGATGTTGCAAACCACATAGCTTTTCCTTAAACGGCTTAATTTAGTCACTTCCATTCTTTAAATTAAAATTGCTCTAGTAAAATATAAATTTTGTGTTTTCTCATCAAGTCCGCCTTTTATCTTTTTCATCTTGTGTTTTTTCTTTGCTTTTCTGTCTGCTTAAAGCCTGATTCTTCAAAAAGTCTTTCCCTGTGTAACCTGGTCATGGAGGAAACCCCAAACAGTGGGCCATCAGAAGATATTAACAGATCTCAAACTGATCTAGGTTCACTCAACTGGGGCCTAGATGTTAGCACACCCAGTGTCAGCCAGGAGATCACTGCGGGCGGTTCTTTGCTTTTCCCTGGGGCAGAGCAAACCTCGAGCGATCCCACGGGTGCTCTGCCTGCTAGCGTTTGGCCTGCCCTAGGTGAGCAGGAGGATGCTGCACCAGGGTCAGCTTCTGTAAACCAAAACCAGAGGACTTCACTGGAGGACCAGTCGGATGCCAAAAATGTCCCGTGGGAAGACGTGGTGACCAATCAGCCTTTAGAGAACCTAAGCGGTTTTGGGACGCCCGTCCTGGGAACTGATAGCTTGTTGGATGAACCTCTCCCCTGTGATGGGCAAAAGGCAGAGGAAGAGCGGGAGGATGAAGAGTGGGCGGGTGTCGAGCCAAGCGAAAAGGTAGACACCAGAGCTGTTAACTACAAGGAGGTAGAAGGGACAGAGGAACTGGAAGAGCAAGGTTGCGAAACCAAAGGAGACAGTGAGGCAGAACTTCGAGAGGGTTTAGCAAAATCAGATCTGGAAAGTTTGGTCTGCACAGAGGTAGAAAATGTATATGGGTTGGAAGGTAATGATGGGGATGCTGGGAGAGCTAGTGGTGCTAAGCAAGAAAACCCTAGGGAAGAAGAATTCAAAGTTGTTGAGGAGGCAGATGGAGAAATACCGTTGTTGAGCACGGGGCTGGAAGGTGGGGACAAAATAGTAGCAGAGAGCAGTAAAACTGTAGAAAACACTGGCGCTGAACCTGAGAGAGCCTTTGGTATCTGGGATAAGGACCATGAAAGGACGTTTGAGGATGGCTTAGACCAAACTGACAGTACTGGCGAGAGTACACCTATGGAGCATATCAACATGACGGCACATGTTGACCTAGAGGTAACTGAGCACACAGAGAAGGACCCTACGAATACTGGAGATGTGGTGTGTGATGCTGAATTACTCAGCGCAGAAGAGTCCGGTAAAGGAACCGAAGCCAGTGGCATCAGCCACCTCCCGAATGGTAGTGCTGCTGCTGAAGGTCAAGCTGCTGCTGCTAAAGAGTGGGCATTGCCACCCGAGACGGCCGATGCTGGTAGCAAAGGCGGTGGTAGTCCTTGCCTAGATCATGCAGAAGACCAAGCGACAGGTAGGGTGGCAGCAGCAGCCGCTGAAGAGCATCCTAGTAGCACTGGTGTTCCTGAAGCCTTGGAAACAGACCCCTGGCTGGCAAACTGGGATCCAACAGTTACTAGCGATTCCTGGGGGTTTTCTAACCTGTCAGATGGCCAAGCCAATGGACTGGATGGTTGGCCCTTTTTCCCCAAGCAGCAAGACTCAGAGGAAGGTAACAGGGAAAACGTTTGGTTAGGCTTTAGTGATAAATGGTCCACGCAAGACCTAGGAGGGAGTGATAGCAGCTGGGGAGAAGTAGGTGGGAGCACAAGCAATAAAAGCCAGGAGGCACCAGTAAAACAAGGCTTGCCCGGGGAGCAGGCGGGCGTTAGCAATCCCGGACCCAGCAAGGAGATAGCTAGGCCCTTGGCTCTCTTTCAAATGGGAAATTCCAGAAATGCTAGCACCGAGAGTTCAACTAGTCCTAAAGACAATGAGACCAACAACTCAGATTTATCTGAAGATGAAATTGCTAACCGGAGATATGGATTGTTGTACCAGGAAATTGAGGCTGATAAAGAAGAGGTACCTACCCCAGTGTGTAGCGTAGTCTAGACACAGAGTTCCTTAGGCCATGCATAACCTTGTCGTTTAAAAATAATCCATTTGTGTGTTTCCCACTGCCCCTCCTAAGCCCGTGCTATTCTTTTTTTTATTTTTTTTTTTGGTGTTTTTGAAAAATTGCCATGCAACTGCTCACAGTGTGGTCCCCCTCAGCTGTGTCGTAAAGCAGGCTGACCAAAATGCCTTTCGAAATGGTGAATGAAGCTTTGAACTGTGAAGGCACATTGTGTCTCACAGGTGTTGTGTTTTATATGTATAACTTCAAATGCACCTAGTCTTTTTTTTTTTAATTTTATTTTATTAATAAATACTTAAGTTACTCTGCTTTTCAGTTTTGATGTTTTCTTTGAGCCTGTGACACCTGTTGTCAATAGCGCTGTTGTCAAATATCTTGCTGCCTTACCCTTCATTTATTATTTTTTTCTTTTTTTTTTTTTTAAATGTCTGGCCTATTTTTATTTTTCAAATAAAATGTTTTGACTCATGTCCTGATTTAGTAAACAAATGATAATTTTTTCTGATCTTCACTTCTACTTAGGCATCCAGCACAGCATTTAATGGATTTGCACAGGTAAGAAATAAACATGTTTTGAGATTTTTTTTTATTTTATTGTTTTTTTCTGGGCTGTTGGGATGGGATTAGGACTGACTGTACGATTTCAGGAAATCTGTTCTACACACGAGCTGCATAACAATGTCATACTGACTCAAATCCAAACCTTGTCTGGTTTCAGAAATTATTCCTAAACGTTACTAACGTGATGCTAATACTCTTGGTACTCCTGGCCTGATTGAATTTAATAGCAACAATCGGGCTGTCTTTTTTTTTTTTCCTCATAAAAGGACTGTTTTAGCTTTTTTGTTGTGCTCTTCTGTGGATTTTTCTCACAATCCCCAAATTGTGTAAAGCATGGTTTCTTCAGTTTCGCAGACTTTCAGTGACTTTGTGTTGTGTGTATATGAAATGAGTTGTGTTTGTTTCTGCATCTTTATTTTCATTTAAGATCTATTTTCATCTGAAAGTTAAACATTAAGTATTTTCTTACTGCTATGCTGATAGTGAGGCTCTGTGTTAGGCATTACAGAGATGCAGCGCATGAAGATAACACATTTGTGCTTTCAAATTCCAAGGCTGTGCCATCATCCCAAGTTTAAGGTGGATAATCTGGGGCCTCATTAAATTCCAACATCCTTTTGGAGACTGGCTCATCCACAGCACACCCTGTGCACTGTTTTCAAAAAGCATACACAAAAGCTGAGCTTATACAAGGCTGAAAATGTCTCTTTCAGTGCTTATTCATTTTGCTCCACCTCTTTAAAATTAATAATGGATCCAGAAGGAAGGGGCAAAGCACAGGGCTATCACCCCTAATCATTAAGGCAAAATGTTTACCCCAAGGAAATAAAATCTGATGCCCCTACTGCAGTAGACAAACGAGTTGGCCCATCAATATTTTGCAAACTAATTGTTTCTGAATGACTAAGGTACTGGAAAACCTGTTCTCCACTTTTCTATCTTCTTAATGAAGGTAAAATTTGATATCCATGATTACTATAGCTACTATTCAAATAAAATCCCAGGATCAAGAGGATGTGCAAGTAGCTTAGAGCCAGTGCTCTCCCCAGGCACAGGCACGTGTAGTCTGCAAAAAGGATTCTGAGTTTCTCAACTTAAAAGTGCATCGTGCCTGAAACAAAGTCTTTGCAATTCACATGTATTTAATGAAGGGATTTTCACAGCCTTTCGTAACATAGCAGAGTCTAGAAGCATAGATGATATATTTGAAAAAGGAGTTTCTTTAGTATTAATACTGCTTAACTAATAATTATTGTTAATACCTGTTTAGATGATCTGTTTGCTGTGTTATTCTATGTGAAGTTACTTTTGACTTCACCTGAATAAGCCATAAAAAAAACAGGTCTTGGGTAGACACCAGTAAACAGCCCGTCTCAAATATTTTTACCTAATTGCTTTTTATTTCTATATCTAGGATACCTCTGCATTTACAGTGCCATCAAATGAGAATGTGACAGAGCCTTTGGTAAGTGGTGGCTTTTACTTCCTTTTTATATGCCCTGTAAAGAAAAATGAGAATGTGACAGAGCCTTTGGTAAGTAGTGGCTTTTACTTCCTTTTTAAATGACCTGTAAAGAATGGCACCTTCTTTTTTTTTTTTTTTTTTCCTTTGTGCAAAGATATTTGCTCTTTTTTTGTGTGTTTTCTAACCTTGAAGTCACAAAACCTTCACCTGGAAGGGTTGGCGGGTGGTGTCATTGTAGTTGGAAACCCATACTCACTGCAACAGTCTTCCACAAAAATAGCACAGAGAAAAAGAGAAGGAAACCAGGACATTCTAAGATATGTTTACTTTTCAAAGGTGTAGTCAAACAGCTTGTTTATTTATTGCAGTTAAGAAGTGACAAGAAGGAGTACTGTGGTCCAGGGTATCTGGACCAGTGTATCACAAAGCAGGGGATAGTACATGATGGCTGTTTAAAGTTTTTTCTCTCTCTAGTTTTATCTGCTCTCCACATATTAGTAGTGGGCACAGTCTGCTTCAAAGGGATGGAGAAATCTTTTTGGAAGTGATCATACCTGGGCAGTTTCTTAGTTTCTTTTACAGAGAAGTCTTTGGTTAGCCTGGAGTAAGGATGTGGAGTAGTGGCATTGCTGAGTGCTATAGCTACTTAATAGCAGCGAAGTATTATTTAATGTGGCTTTTGTGTAGTGCCTCTGGTGGTGTTCAGAATGGTTACTGAATATGGTTGTGAGTACTTTTACTTGTAGCTGAGATGTGGTAACTAGTCTGAAGCCTGTTTGTCCAAAAGTGACTTGAAGCACATCAATACAGTCTGCGTTATTTCATGTTAGCTGTGCTTTTAAGCCTGAGAGTTTCTTCCAGTATTAAACCTCAGGAACCTCATTAGTCATCTTACCTGGGATAAATCTGCTTTGTGCTCCTCATTTCAGTCCAATTTCTTCTTTGTGAAATTCCCTAGAGCTGGCATTAATACACTACACAGAGAGATTTCTGCACAGCATGGGATAATATAATGAATGTTTCTTTATGCTATGCCAAATCCTGAAGGTCTTGCTTAAGCAGACTTGTCTGTACCTCATTAAAAATCAGTCTGCTTAAGGAATACACGAGAAAATAAGTGAGAGGCGCTTTTTTTTTTTTTTTTGTTTCCTGAAAAATGTCAGGGAGGAGAAGATTTCGGTATCTTTAAGAATTTGATGGAAGCTGTCTCTTCATCACAGGAGACCTTCTAGCCAGCTGCCTGTTATCAACTGCAAAGCAGCTTTTTGAGCTTCGTGTTCTGCTGAGCAATTTGTTCATGGCAAATTAATCTTCTGGGGTTATTTTTTGTGGTTGAGTCAGCCATCGTTATAAATGGAATCTGCTGAGCACAGCTTGCAGCTCTCCCCTTGTTTGCGCGTGTATTTGGGAAGGGATGTCTCCGTTGGAGATGGTGCTTTTGCTGTGGGGTGTCTTGCCACAGGACTGAACGTGTTGCAGGGCTGGTGATATTTGCTAGATCCTCTTGCTAAAAAACAAGCTTGGGCCAGAATTTAAAAGGTTGGAAATTCCACTAGTCTGCTGACAAATGGATGCCTCGTAGGTGATGGAGAGCTCCGGAGGGAATGCGTTTTAATAAGAAACCAGGGATGATTTTCACACTGCCAGAATTCAAGCAGTCAGTGGTTGCCCATGTGCATATAAAAGATGTTTGAGTCTCTGCTGAGTTGCTTCTTACCTTCACTGGAGAGGGGATTACATTGTCTGAGAACAGACGGAACTAGGGAATAGGGGATAATTTTTAAAAACTTGTATTTGAAACCCAGGGTGGGTACACACAAGTGCCAGTTTCGACGGCCTCGCCACTGGTTTCTGGAGCATTTCTGAAAAACTCAGTGCCTTCCTCCCACTTCCACTGCCCATTTTTGTAACTCAGAAACCTGATTGCTTTCCTTCCTTGCAAGGGGGGGTGTGGGACTGGCTCAGTTTACGTGTAGGACGTTGAGGATGAAAATGCTGTTCAGATGCTGTAAGGCCAAGCGGCAAAGCCCGGCAAGATTGAGTTCCCATTCCCCTCTTCCCTCCCCACTATCATGTGCTCCTCAACAATTTTTCCGCTGTCTGCTTAAAAATCAATCAAACCAAAGACTGAGGCTGAAGAAGCTCCTCCTGGGGAACCCAAAGTCGAGGAAACCCCTGCTGCTGCTGCTGCTGTTGTGGAAAAGGAGGCCGTCCCTGCTGAGCCTGCTGAGCCAGCAGAGCAGGCTGCGGTGAGTGACCTGTCCCCCGTGCCGCTTCCTGGGCCTCATCCGAGCTGCCTTTCATCATGGTGAATGTGCCTGCTGCGTTTCAGCCATCCTTTCCATCCTCACCATCCATCCACGGCTGGTTTCCCCAGCCCCCAGCTGGGTCACAGCATGCCTCTCCAGCACGCGTCCCCCCTTCGGCCCTAAAACGTCATTCCTCTGAGGTGTGACATTTTAGACTGAAGTTCACCTGAGTCATCGCGGTTTCACAGGTGGTTTGATTCCAGATGAACTTCAGAAGGGGAAAGAATTGATGGCATTTTAAAACGACCTTCTTAGCACTTTTCTCATTTCATTTCAAGCTGAGCTGTAAGCACTAAACCAACGTACGTCTTGTATGGTCCTTGCTGTAGCATGATAATACCAGAAAAAAAGTGATTGTAATATCTACACATACATAATGTCTACAAGGCTCATGGTATTAGAAGCCAAGCGTGAGCTGAAGAGGGAACTCCCAAGCGCCAGTTTGGAGATTTTTACATCTCAGCATTCAGGAAATGGTGGGAGAAGAAGTGACAGCTCTGCAAGAAGAACAAAGCAGGGCACCTGCTATCACTGCAAATTAAGAGGTGGTCTGAGACTCTAGGCGTGGGGTTTTTCTGCTGACTAGCATCCCTTTTAGAAACAGGTATCTCAGTGAATATCCCTTTTATCCCACTGAGGTTTCCTCTTCTACATACTGCTCTTAGGAGGTCTTGGTGGAGGTTGATACCCACAGGTTTATACCACCAGAGGAAAAATGCATCTTTTTTTGTAGGCTGACAGTTTTCCTGCTTCCCTTGAGACAATAACATGTTCGAAGTCTCTAATGAGTGTTTGTTGCTGTTAGAATATGCAGGTTACTACTGGAAAATTGGACAGAAAAAGGTGTTGTTTTGTGGGTTGATTGCTCTTGCAGGTTACTACTGGAAAATTGGACAGAAATAGGTGTTGTTTTGTGGGTTGATTGCTCTGCCACAGAAGCCAGTGGAAGCTCTATAGCTGTGCTTTTTGACCGTCAAGCGCCCTAAGGGTTCCCAGAAGAACAAGGTGCAGCTTGTGGAACTGCTCTTGGCCTTGGGTGAGTTCCTAAGTATCTTAATCAGCTTAAGTAGGAACGATGATACCCAATTCATCATAAAATTAGGTGGTTTTCAATAAGCGTTGGATACACTGCCCCATGGGAAGCAATATTAAGGTGATGTAGAGGCAAATTAGCTGAAGAAAGTGAAAGTAGCTGGCACCTATAGATGTGGCAGCACAGAGCATGGGCAGAAGACTTGTCAGATATGCAGCTACTGTAGTGTCTCATGGATCTGTCTCTGGAGCTGATCTTGTTTATATTTTTATTAAAAAATGGCTTGGACACTACAAGCCTAATGGTAGCATTTCTCAATGGCTCCAGGTTGGGTAGTGTCATGAATTTTGGGGGATAGCATTGGGCCCACTAGCTCTACCAGCCAAGGACAGGCTGGTTATCTGCTGGTGCTGCAAAAACCGCGGGTGATACTAAGCAAACTGTCTTCAGCAGAAAGGAGGAGGTACTAGTGTTGGCGTGCAAAGCTCTGGAGTACAAATGTAGTACCCAACCTGCTTTGGCAGGGGGTTGGACTAGATGATCTCCAGAGGTCCCTTCCAACCCCATATGATTCTACGATTCTATATTTATGAAGCTGAAAAGGTTTCTAGATGGTTTTATTTTGATTATCTGTAAGGATTTAATGAAGAAAAAAACTGTAAAAGAAGTTCACCATTTTTCTAAAAAGGACCCAGCTCCTCTTTGCCTGGCACTGAGACAACCCAATGCTCTGAAGCCTGGTGCGTGTCTTAAGCGCTAATTAAACACCAGGCTGTGATTGCAGGACCACTCATCCCCTCGTTGGTCGGTGTGACCTTTTTGGATGATCAGTTTTGCTGCCTGATTGTCCATGAGGAGCTCTGTGTCCACGGTCTGTGGGCAGCCGCTCCGGCCGAGGCAGAAACACAGCGCAAGAGCCAGGCAATATAGGAGCAATCTGGAAGGAAGACCATAGCCATTAAAAAGAAGTTAAAACAGTTTTGATTAGTTTTTTGATGCTTCTTGAATTTGAGTTTGTTGGTGCTAATTTGGAAAAAAAAAAAAAAAAGCTTAAAGTGTTGATTTTAAAAATGCCTGAATTGGAGTCATTCTAGGTTTGGCTCTGGGGGGTTGTTATTTCACGAAGGGCTTTCCAGGACTTGCAAAGAAGAGTTTTGAAGATTAGGATTAATGACAAATATGATCAAAGCTAAGGGAAAGTACACTGAGTTGCAAAAGATGAAAAGATGTCATTTCTCAACAGGAGTACTGCATTCGTTTGCTTTATGAGTGACAGTTTACTTTAAAAGTGGAGTTGTAAAATATAGACAGGCACTTTCTTATTGGGAATCTTTTATCGAGTTTAGTAACTTCCAGTTTGGAGTGACAGCCACTCATCAATTAAATTTTCCTGTGGTGAGTTTCCTCTCATATCCCATTAATGCAGAAAATGTATGGCACGCATTCTTTATTGTAGGAGCTTTGTGGTAAATTTTCTGGTAGGGTTTTCATTTAAATTAGGGAGAGAAATTAGGGACCATTCCAGGGGACAGGGTACCACTTGCTGCTCAGGGACTTTTGGATTGAGTTACTTGTTGTTCTGTATTCTGCCTGAACAAGATTGCCAGGACTTCATTACAAGAGCTCATTAGGAATGCTGCCTGGCATCTCATTACACGTTTTTGTCTTGGTCCTTCAAGTCTCAAATGGCACAGAACAAATAAAGTCTTTATTAGTGGCTGTCAACAGTCAATCCTTTTTGGGGAGGGGCTAAAATATTTGGTAATTAAAGGGACAGAATGACCATATGCACCAACAGAAATGAAGTTAAGCATGGGGAAAAGTCCTTGCGTGGACTTATGCGCACCAAAACGGTTGTTACCCTAGTATTCCCAAAGGCAGGTGTAAAATCCAAAGGATACAGTCGAAAGGATACAAGGCATTAACCGCTGATTTATTTCTTTTTTTAAATACCCCTCACACCACATCCGTTTTTCACATTCAAATGAAGATGATATGATGAGAGCATTATAGTAAAGTGAAAGCTTTCAAAATCTTGTTAATTCCCTTTCTTCTTCTCCTGCACAAGAGACGTAGTGCTTGGAGTTGAGAGCACTGCTCTGAGATGGACTTTTTGGCTTATTTACGCTCTGGAGAATCATAGAATCATAGAATCATCTGGGTTGGAAGGGACCTTCAAGGTCATCTAGTCTGACCCCCCTCCCGGCAGTCAGCAGGGACACCCCCAACTAGACCAGGTTGCCCAGGGCCTCGTCG
The DNA here is from genome assembly GCF_001431845.1 of Calidris pugnax. Taxonomy (NCBI): domain Eukaryota; kingdom Metazoa; phylum Chordata; class Aves; order Charadriiformes; family Scolopacidae; genus Calidris; species Calidris pugnax. The sequence goes on along the minus strand of NW_015090874.1, from coordinate 46,684 downwards.
AGCCTCTCCTTGAATATCTCCAGGGAAGGGGCCTCAACCACCTCCCTGGGCCACCTGTTCCAGTGCTCCACCACCCTCACAGTGAAGAACTTATTCCTAATCTCCAATCTAAATCTGCTTTTCTCCAGTTTAAAGCCATTACCCCTTGTTCTGTCATTGACAGCCTTTGTAAACAGGCTCTCCCCGGCCTTCCTGTAGGCCCCCTCAGGTACTGGAAGGCCGCTATTAGGTCTCCCCAGAGCCTCCTCTTCTCCATTAGTTTGGAAAGAGCCTTTCAGTGCTTTGGATCTGATGCCCCCCTGGATTCTGATGTTCTCCCACTAAAGCAGTCAGACACTCAGCTAAATACTGTGGTTTTCAAGGCTGTGTGTAAGGATATGAAACTACTTCTTTGCAGGTACAGAAGAGGCTGGGAAATAGCCTTCAGCTTTGAGGGTATCTCGTTGGGGTTGAATCCCAGGTACAATTCACGGCACCCAAATGTCAGAGGATGTCATTTGGGAGAGCAATGAGATGGTTAGATACAGAAGAGTGGTGAAATGGCTCCAAATTCTGAGCGTGCAGCCGAGTGCAGGTGCGAAGTTGGAGCATGAGGCCATTAAAAGATCTGGCTGTCGTATACAGGAGAGACCTGGAGTGAAACAGTGACATTCTGTTGAGGTCTGCAAAAGCAGATTTTTCCCCTGTTTATGGAACTGGAGTGTTACTTTACTCGGATGTTATTTCAGTCATCCTTTTTACTAGGCTTTCATGCCCTAAAAACTGGACGGTTTGTGCTACCGTGCCTCTCTTCTCAAACCCCACCATCCACAAAATCCCAATTTCCAGCTAATCAAAAAAGCAAAAGGAAATTGCTGCTAATTTGACTAGTGCACAAGAGTCAAATTAGCTTTGGGAAGTCCCAAGCTTTGGGAAGCAAGGGGACCTCTCCTTACTTTCTCCTTTCCCACCGAAACTGTGCTTTCAGTTTGCCTGGAAAACAGTCCTCGTTTAAAAATATGTATATATTAGATTTTTCTGCAAAGAGGTCCAAAGCTGGGCTGATGGGTTTCTGACCAGAGAATATTGCCAGGGTATTATTAAGAGAAAGGCGGAGGCTGGCACGTTCTTGACTACAAAGTGCAGGATGATGCTTATTTCTGAAGGCCAATTGACTTGTAAATACAGCTGATGGCAGAAATTCAGTGCTTTTTAATTGTAAAAGGCATCTCTCTACCAAATTGCAGTTCGAGCTGATGGCAGAAATTCAGTGCTTTTTAATCGTAAAAGTAGGGAAGGCATCTCTCTACCAAATTGCAGTTCAACATAAAGCTTTTATGGGCAATAGAAACATTTGTGGACGTCTGTTCTGTAAAAAAAGTGTGGTTTCTGTGGGTGGCTGTGTGCATCGGTAGAGTAAGAAATAATTATATATTGCCATTGATATCTGTTTTTTTTCTATTTAAGATCCTCTACATTCTCAAACTTACTATAAAATTGAGGACTCCATGGCAGCTTCAAAAAAAAAAAAAAAAGAAGAATTAATCATTAAAAAAAGGTTATATAAGGCTGTGATTTTAACAGGATAAAGCTGTGAGAGGTTTCTATGGTAACGCTGCTGTCAGCAGCTGCCTTGCCTTGGCATCTGGATGTGTTTGGGGCTTATGAGGCAACTGCAGGCAATACTAGAAGATTAGATTAGAAGCAACACGAGTGATATGAAGTTTGGCTTCATAACTCAGCATCTTTTTATTAAAAAAAAAAGAAACATGGGGCCATTTCAAGCTGAAGCTCGTATAAATTTTGGAGTGGCGGTTGTGGGGGTGGGAAGGCAGCTGGAGCCTGAGAACTTGCTGCCTCCTCGATTCTGATTGTGAAAGTGGGCAGTTCCAACCTGCCATGCCTTCACCTTGGTTTGCAGAACTTGTCTTCACCCTCACAGCTCTTTTTGAGAAAGTCTGACCTCGGCCGTGTTTGCAAAGCTGCCTCAAAACTTATTAGCAAAGGGGGGAGTTCCATAACGGGGCTTTGATTTGCTTTTCCTCATCAGAGTGTCTTTAGAGAGAGCCCCTCAGGGAGTCCAACTTGAACAGGGGAAAAAAGCACTTCCACCTGTTCCAAATCAGGCCTGAATTTTAGCGATTTTGACTCTTGACCTTCAGTAGAAAAGGACTCAGTGTTAGATGGTGTCTGTGACATAAAAAGTGCTATTGGGAGGAGCCCATTACCCTTCAGTGCGTTTGATCCCTTGAACATCTAAATGGGTGTCAGATGTAGAAAACCACTGGCACGTGACTCATTTTCAAAATGTCAGGCACCTGCTTCCAGGTACCACTGGGTATGGACCTAGAGAATGGTGATTCTGCAAAAAAACTATGACTTTGTGACCCACCTCTTTTGAACAGCTCCTTTAAATGAGTTGCAGCCCAACGTGAGGGGAAGAAGTAAGAATTCTAGAAGGTTTACCTCAAAACTCTGGTGAGCTGCAGGGCAGCAGCAGGTTATAATGGGAACAGTTTGAGTCTTGGATGGGAGAGATTTGAGCTTGCTGGAAACCCCAAGGTCAGCGGTGCTGTGGGTTGTTGCTTGCTAAAAAAGTCTTCAATAGCTGGTGCTATTAAGAAAATACTGATAATAAAAGTCAATAAAATTGTCCTTAGCACTTACAGTGTGATGATGATGACGATGACATACGTAAAAGGTTTTATTTGTTGGCTTTCAGCCCATAACTGCTTTTATTTCAGATTATATGTGGCAGCAAGAATCTTTCTGCCTGCTATATACAATCCCATTTGAGTTCCAGCCGTTCATTTCATTGCATCCCATACGTGCTGTGCTTTCCATTCAGCTTGATTAATACCAATTTCTCTGCAGCCATTGCCTCAGCATGTGTAAGGTGATGACCATGTTTCCTCTCTATACAGGACAGTGTCGAGGCAGGGGAAAAGGAGACAACTGGAGTTGCTGAGAAAGAAAGCGAGGTACCTATAAACAGACTCAAAAGTGTGGTTGTTTTTTAATATCTTTGAGGAATCATGGCAAAAAAGATACTTGTCATTTGCATGTCATCAGTATGCAGGCCAATGCGATGCAACTGTGACCTAGTTGCACTCTCTCTTCTAACGCTGCAGAGATACAGCTAAATCTGTGCTATATATTCTCACACCAAAGTGCATCCCATTCAATGCAGGACCTGCTTTAGAGACTGCCTGTTGCAGCAGGGTCTGGCTGATAAATATCTCAGGGCAGCAACCAAAGCAGCTCCGTGGCAGGAGAAGGTATAATGCTGTTCCTATTGACGTTTGGAAAGATGTTGCACAGATTCCCAATAGCTTTTGCACTTCCCATGAAGTTGTTTGCCTAACCTTCCTCCAAACATCTTTATGAAAAGAAAAAAACTTCGATTAATCGTTTCTTTTTCGTAGCACATTATGCCCTGAACTAAAACAGGGATTTGAAAACGATCGTGTTGCGAGGTTGTTTGCTAAAGCACAACCCTGGCATCAAGGTAGAGACAGTTAAAATCAAATTACAAATCAGCTGAAAAGTTCAGTGACATACTTTAAGCTGTGGATGCATGGACTCGAATGATTGTATTTTGCTTCTATTTCTTCAGAGGTGATAAAACTAATTACCTTGAATCCTTCTATACTAAAATGAAACTGTAACGTGTTCAAACATGCACAGAGAGCAGCACAAGAGGAATGGCTACTTATTAAAAGCAGGGATGGAAGTAGGGACTGAGAAAAAGATTGTAGTCCAAGTTTTTAATCACTTAGGATTTGTATCTCGAGGTGCTGATGAGCTCCTTTTTTTGTTGGTGCCACAATGTGCACAAAAAGATCGTGAAGTGGTCTCCGTTCACTCTGGTTTCAGAACATGGTAAGTCCAGCTGTCCAAGCTTGGGTGTGTTACCCTGCTGTAGAACAGTGTTAGTCGAGGATGTATCTGTGGCTCCAGGGTATCCCATTGTCACTGGGAAGCGAGTTTGGGACTCACTGGTGCCAGACTCCTCACCAGCACTACCACATCCATGGGGAAATGAGTGGAATTACACTAGCAAGAAAGTACAGGAGGGGAGTGGTGGATGAAGCCCAGCTTGGTGCTGGCACAGTGCGAGATGCTGTGTTGCTTCCCTGGCCTTGGCTGGTCCCTCCCAGCAAGTCTGGTCCAAGAAGAAACATGCAAGAAATTCCTCACTGTCCTGTGAGCCCCCAGGCTAAGTCTTCGACATCTTTCCCTTTATTTTTCTAATATCACTTGTCCTTAAGAAGTTGAGGTCTCTTCTCTGGTGAGTTTGACACTGTGTTCTGTTTAAAATAGCAGTACTACTGTATGCAGAAGAGCTGCCATGAGAGATGAAGCTATTTGCTAAGCTGCTATCTGGCCTCCAGTGGAGGGTGGTCCCTTAGATACTGTAACTTGCATAACAAATTCTTCACTAGTACCCCAAAAGTCTTCCAAGACTTTGAAAGCAACTGATGTATTCCCCAAAGCATAATGATCAGTTCCTCTTGACATTATATTAGCAAGCTTAGCTGCGATTATGACCAACTGTCTTAAAAATTACCCAGTCCCCTTCTAAATCCAGCCACCGGGCAAGATTTTCAGGTCTGGAAAACTGGCATAGCTCCGGGAGCAACTCTGGCAGCCCCCCAGCACCAGGCTCAGTAGCCCTTCTCCTCTCCCCTCTCTCTCATTAACAGCTGTGTTAATGAGAGGAGAGTGCAATCATGTGAATTGGCTGCATCCCGGGTAAAGGAGCTTTCACTTCTCCTGCAATTAAAGCAATCAAGTGGTTCCTCTATCACAGCCCTCGTTATACTGGATGACCCTTTCTTCGTCCCCTGTGTGGCTGGTGTAATGGGACAACTGTCCAAATGTCAATAGTACTGCTAGAGATAGCTAATTTGGAATATTATGAGGCTGTCTAATATTAATGATGACATTAGGCTGTCTAATATAACTGGTATATTTGTGGAAAAGAGGTTTGTAGGACTGGTTTTGCATATGAAATAAGGTAATACAGGTAACTGTATCTGCAAGGGGTTCACTGTATGGATTCAGTCGGATGAGCCTTCCTCTTTTTTTTTTTTCTTTTCTGCATTACTCAAATATATTTGAGGCTGATAGTGAGGTTCATTCTGTGCTGCCTCACACGTGTTTTTGTAAAAGCCTTTTTTTAATCATCGAGCTTACATTGGTTTTGTGCTCTGAGACACGAGAACAAATGGTTGTGCAATTGTGAGCTGCACTATTACAGGGAGCGACCCACGGCTACAGCTGCCAGAGTCACCCTTTCTCTGTGGGGCACCAGAAAGCTGATTCGTGTAAATTAGCATTCTCCTCCTTGCTGAAATAAAATGGGCTATACAAATCCAATAAAGAGAAAACAAGCGTTGATCCTAATCACAGCAGACAGACAGATCAATTTTGGCAGCGTGCTGTTAGACGCGCGTGGTATAAAATCAATCCGGTTCGCACACTGTCCCCCCTCTTTCTACCAGCCTCTTCTGGGGCTTTTACACTCAGCATTTATTTGGGCATCTTCTTGGGTCAAGGCTGCTAAAATTGGCAATAGGGTGAGTGACAGGCTTGTGTGCCTTACAAGTCACAGGAGAAGATGTCAACATCTGTCCATGTCCTTTGACGTTACATCTTTTTTTTACAGTGGGGCATCCTTCATCAGCAGCATTTGCAAATTAAACTGAAGTTTCTCCCCTGATTTCTACAGAACCCCACAGTATTTTCTCCCTTCAAGGACTCCGGGAGAATTTCTTTATTGTCACCTCAGTTAATAGCAGCGACTAGGAGTAGTGCTGAATATTAGATATTGCTGAAAAACACTGCCTGGAAAACAGCCATGAAGAATTGCAGGTGGTTCAGGTTGGGTTCAGGCAGCTCAGTTAGCCTCATCCGCAGAGGAAAGATCAAACTGAGGAAACAAAGAGCATCAGGCTGTTAACTGGGGAGCAGAGATATCTCTGCTAAATGTAGGCTGTTAACTGGGGAGCAGAGATATCTCTGCCAACTTGACGTTAGAAAGACAAGAAAACAGTTTTTCTTCAGTCTTTTTACTTTATCCTGGTGCTATCTGCCATACGTTAAAAGTTCCGTGTTGAAGTTAATTGGATGAACAGAATGAGTTTTTAATTTACTTTCCACCCTCCAGCCCTTAGGATTAATCCACTGTAAGTAAACAGTTTTTCTTCAGTCTTTTTACTTTATTGTGGCGCTATCTGCCATAAAGTTCTGTGTTGAAGTTAATTGGATTAACAAGAATGAGTTTTTCATTTACCTTCCACCCTCCAGCCCTTAGGCTGTGAGGATGTATCCAGTGTGCTACTGTGAGCACACACCAGTATACACCAGTACAAATATTAGGGTGATACCTGAATTACAACAGTCTCTGCTGGATGAAAGATTCAACCTTGTTCTATAGGCAGGTAATTTTCTATCCACCTTTCAAGAGCTGGAACAAAACATGTCTTAACTTTTCTACATGGACTGATGACAAATGGTTCAGTCATATCCAGACTGGATGGGCTTTTATGAATATTTCTTTTTTTTTTTATATATACTGACCTAGCTATAGATCTTTACGGATTTTTTTTCTGATAACAGGTGTTATATACTGACCTAGCTATAGATCTTTACGGTTATGTGTTCTGGTTGTTTTTTTTTTTCTGATAACAGGTGGAATCTGAAGATTTCTGATCTTTATCCAGCTGTGGGATGTATTTGCTTCTGCTGATATAGCCTGATTTGCAATTCTATTAGAAAGGAGTCTGTAATTAAGGCAGTGTTTTTGAAGCCAGCCCAGGTCTAGAGGTAGGTGACGGTAGCAGGAGAAAGGACTTACAGTAGCAGGGTCCTTTGGACCCCTGAACAGCTTGCAAGCTCCTCCTCTTCAGCAGAAACTGTGGAGAATTTCTTCCACAATGCAGCTGGGATGCAAGAGGAGGAAAAAATACTAGAGCCCTGGCAAACTGTCACTGCAGCAGTGACACCTGAGGACTCTACTAAGCGGTGCCCAGTGAGGTTTCACGAATGTCTCTCTCCCACCTGTTAATCACCTTCCCTGCATGAGCTTTCCCACCCCAAAATCAGGAGGAACCTCAGTGAAACCAAGGCCATGGGTTGGCACCACCCAGAGGTTGGTTTTGTGGTCTCTCCAGCAGATATCCTGAACTCCTGTCCCTCCTGTTGTTTGTAGGTGGTACCTGTCACGGAGGCGGCTGCGGCAGCAGAGGATGTGACAGCAGGAGCTGGGAACGGCACCGCCACCACCCAGCAGGAGGGTGTTGCTGAAGGTGACAGAGCTCAGGGAGAAGAAAAGGAGGCTGATGTTGCTCAGGTGACTCCCGTTGGTGCGCCGTAGGGTGTGTTAGGGGAACTGGGACAGATTCAGCAGCCCGAGAGAGGCGAGGCTGCTGCAGCTCCGTGCCCCCGGGTGCCACCAGCAGCAAGGCTGAAGCTCTCCTGGGAGGGACACACACAGAGCTTCTCTCCTCCTGAGTCCTTGATTTGGGTTGCTCCTGCCTTTGTGCCCCTGTGCTCCCTTGGGCATGCGGAGATGGGACTTAATAGGCTGGTGGCTCCTGTGATGGGCCAGGGAGCAGCATGGGCAGGGTGTTGTTTGGGCTGTTGTCCCTCTGTGCTCCTCTGTGGAGACAAGCTTCAGCATACAACCTAACAGGGCTTTCTGGAGAAACAGACAGACAAAGTAATGGATTTTTCTTGTGTCAGGGCACCGTATACAACCTAACAGGGCTTTCTGGAGAAACAGGCAGAAAAAGTAATGGATTTTTCTTGTGTCATGGCACCGTGTCCTATCCAACAGCATTACTTTGTTTTATATAAATCACAGAATCACCATGGTTGGAAGGGACCTCTGAGATCATCAAGTCGAACCTCAAAAAAATCCAAACCAAAACAAATACAACAAAAAAAACCCCCACAACACCCCACCACATCACACCCAGCCACAAACCAATAATCTTAGGCACTAGAGCATGCCCTGAAGTGCCACGTCTACACATTTCCTAAATCCCTCCAGGGATGGTGACTCCACCACCTCCCGGGGCAGGCTGTTCCAGGGCCTGACCACCCTCTCAGCAAAGTCATTCTTCCTAAGATCTAATCTAATTCATCCCCTTTATATCACTATTATGCTGCTGACTTGAACTCCCAAAGCAATGTGACTCCTGGAACCTGTGGCCTTAGCCAAACCCATTTACAGAGCAGGGTGGAGGAGAAAGGTCCGTTCATTTTCATGCATGTTGAAAATGAAACCTAAACTACCTACAGAGCATTTTTATTATTTACTGCAATGATTTGTGGCAATATAGAAAGTAGACCTAGGAGGGCTAAGGGGAATGGTGGAAATGGGGAAGGGATTACTCCTTTACATTCTTGCACAAGTACTGTTTTCTGTCTTAATGTCAGAATCCACTGTGGGGGAGAAAGAAATCTCCATTTCCATGTATGCCCCGTGCCACAAACAAACAATTGTGTTTTCCTGCTTGAAGTAAAGCACTAAATACTCTTACACTGCTCTTGTGGTTTGTTTGTGGGTTTCTTTTCCCCCAGGACAAGGCCAGCAGCATCCCTTCGGTGGTAATAGAGCCAGCATCAAACAACGAGGGGGAGGGGGAAGAACACGAAGTGGTCACGAACGAGTCCAAAGATGCTGCAGCAGAGCCGGGCACTCAGGGCACTGACACTGCTCCCAGTGAAACTTCCCAAGATGGAAGTAAGCAGAAACCCACTGAAGAAATCCAGGCTGCACCTTCTCAAGATCAGCCTGTTCCAGCAGAAGACGCAGCTGCTGCGATGCCACCCGGCTTTCTCTTTAAGGTTTGCTTCTTCATTCTTCTTTTAGGCATCAGATCTAGCTTCTGGGGATGTGTCTGTCTGGGCAGGCAGTGGGATGATTTCTTGAAGCCAAAGGATGCTTAGTTTAACACAAATACCCCTAAACACAACTTTAACATTGTGTTGTTGCTTCATATGTGAAGTCAGAGAAGATGCATTTCCTGCACACCGTCCTCGCTGTGCGTATCCTCCTGTAGCTGTAACACTCACTGAAGTACAAGAACCCCTTTGTCTCGCCAAATTACTACTGAAAATTAATATATTGAGCAAAACTGCGCTGCACAGGGTTAGCCAGCAATATTGTATATTATATGCTAACCATATATCTGATATACTAACAATATATTTGATGTTTAAGGTCCCTTTCCAACCCAAACCATTCTATGAGTATTAAAAAGTGGCATTTTTCTGGCCTGAAAATCTACAGTGGAAGTTTTGGTTCTATTGAAACCCATGGGACTTCTACAATTCACATAAATGAGGCTAAAATGTTATTCTGTGACACCACATCCATGGGGAAATGAGTGGAATTACACTAGCAAGAAAGTACAGGAGGGGAGTGGTGGATGAAGCCCAGCTTGGTGCTGGCACAGTGCGAGATGCTGTGTTGCTTCCCTGGCCTTGGCTGGTCCCTCCCAGCAAGTCTGGTCCAAGAAGAAACATGCAAGAAATTCCTCACTGTCCTGTGAGCCCCCAGGCTAAGTCTTCGACATCTTTCCCTTTATTTTTCTAATATCACTTGTCCTTAAGAAGTTGAGGTCTCTTCTCTGGTGAGTTTGACACTGTGTTCTGTTTAAAATAGCAGTACTACTGTATGCAGAAGAGCTGCTATGAGAGATGAAGCTATTTGCTAAGCTGCTATCTGGCCTCCAGTGGAGGGTGGTCCCTTAGATACTGTAACTTGCATAACAAATTCTTCACTAGTACCCCAAAAGTCTTCCAAGACTTTGAAAGCAACTGATGTATTCCCCAAAGCATAATGATCAGTTCCTCTTGACATTATATTAGCAAGCTTAGCTGCGATTATGACCAACTGTCTTAAAAATTACCCAGTCCCCTTCTAAATCCAGCCACCGGGCAAGATTTTCAGGTCTGGAAAACTGGCATAGCTCCGGGAGCAACTCTGGCAGCCCCCCAGCACCAGGCTCAGTAGCCCTTCTCCTCTCCCCTCTCTCTCATTAACAGCTGTGTTAATGAGAGGAGAGTGCAATCATGTGAATTGGCTGCATCCCGGGTAAAGGAGCTTTCACTTCTCCTGCAATTAAAGCAATCAAGTGGTTCCTCTATCACAGCCCTCGTTATACTGGATGACCCTTTCTTCGTCCCCTGTGTGGCTGGTGTAATGGGACAACTGTCCAAATGTCAGTAATACTGCTAGAGATAGCTAATTTGGAATATTATGAGGCTGTCTAATATTAATGATGACATTAGGCTCTCTAATATTACTGATATATTTGTGGAAAAGAGGTTTGTAGGACTGGTTTTGCATATGAAATAAGGTAATACAGGTAACTGTATCTGCAAGGGGTTCACTGTATGGATTCAGTCGGATGAGCCTTCCTCTTTTTTTTTTTTCTTTTCTGCATTACTCAAATATATTTGAGGCTGATAGTGAGGTTCATTCTGTGCTGCCTCACACGTGTTTTTGTAAAAGCCTTTTTTTAATCATCGAGCTTACATTGGTTTTGTGCTCTGAGACACGAGAACAAATGGTTGTGCAATTGTGAGCTGCACTATTACAGGGAGCGACCCACGGCTACAGCTGCCAGAGTCACCCTTTCTCTGTGGGGCACCAGAAAGCTGATTCGTGTAAATTAGCATTCTCCTCCTTGCTGAAATAAAATGGGCTATACAAATCCAATCAAGAGAAAACAAGCGTTGATCCTAATCACAGCAGACAGACAGATCAATTTTGGCAGCGTGCTGTTAGACGCGCGTGGTATAAAATCAATCCGGTTCGCACACTGTCCCCCCTCTTTCTACCAGCCTCTTCTGGGGCTTTTACACTCAGCATTTATTTGGGCATCTTCTTGGGTCAAGGCTGCTAAAATTGGCAATAGGGTGAGTGACAGGCTTGTGTGCCTTACAAGTCACAGGAGAAGATGTCAACATCTGTCCATGTCCTTTGACGTTACATCTTTTTTTTACAGTGGGGCATCCTTCATCAGCAGCATTTGCAAATTAAACTGAAGTTTCTCCCCCGATTTCTACAACACCCCACAGTATTTTCTCCCTTCAAGGACTCCGGGAGAATTTCTTTATTGTCACCTCAGTTAATAGCAGCGACTAGGAGTAGTGCTGAATATTAGATATTGCTGAAAAACACTGCCTGGAAAACAGCCATGAAGAATTGCAGGTGGTTCAGGTTGGGTTCAGGCAGCTCAGTTAGCCTCATCCGCAGAGGAAAGATCAAACTGAGGAAACAAAGAGCATCAGGCTGTTAACTGGGGAGCAGAGATATCTCTGCCAACTTGACGTTAGAAAGACAAGAAAACAGTTTTTCTTCAGTCTTTTTACTTTATTGTGGCGCTATCTGCCATAAAGTTCTGTGTTGAAGTTAATTGGATTAACAAGAATGAGTTTTTCATTTACCTTCCACCCTCCAGCCCTTAGGCTGTGAGGATGTATCCAGTGTGCTACTGTGAGCACACACCAGTATACACCAGTACAAATATTAGGGTGATACCTGAATTACAACAGTCTCTGCTGGATGAAAGATTCAACCTTGTTCTATAGGCAGGTAATTTTCTATCCACCTTTCAAGAGCTGGAACAAAACATGTCTTAACTTGTCTACATGGACTGATGACAAATGGTTCAGTCATATCCAGACTGGATGGGCTTTTATGAATATTTCTTTTTTTTTTTATATATACTGACCTAGCTATAGATCTTTACGGTTATGTGTTCTGGTTGTTTTTTTTTTTCTGATAACAGGTGGAATCTGAAGATTTCTGATCTTTATCCAGCTGTAGAACCTATTTGCTTCTGCTGATATAGCCTGATTTGCAATTCTATTAGAAAGGAGTCTGTAATTAAGGCAGTGTTTTTGAAGCCAGCCCAGGTCTAGAGGTAGGTGACGGTAGCAGGAGAAAGGCCTTACAGTAGCAGGGTCCTTTGGACCCCTGAACAGCTTGCAAGCTCCTCCTCTTCAGCAGAAACTGTGGAGAATTTCTTCCACAATGCAGCTGGGATGCAAGAGGAGGAAAAAATACTAGAGCCCTGGCAAACTGTCACTGCAGCAGTGACACCTGAGGACTCTACTAAGCGGTGCCCAGTGAGGTTTCACGAATGTCTCTCTCCCACCTGTTAATCACCTTCCCTGCATGAGCTTTCCCACCCCAAAATCAGGAGGAACCTCAGTGAAACCAAGGCCATGGGTTGGCACCACCCAGAGGTTGGTTTTGTGGTCTCTCCAGCAGATATCCTGAACTCCTGTCCCTCCTGTTGTTTGTAGGTGGTACCTGTCACGGAGGCGGCTGCGGCAGCAGAGGATGTGACAGCAGGAGCTGGGAACGGCACCGCCACCACCCAGCAGGAGGGTGTTGCTGAAGGTGACAGAGCTCAGGGAGAAGAAAAGGAGGCTGATGTTGCTCAGGTGACTCCCGTTGGTGCGCCGTAGGGTGTGTTAGGGGAACTGGGACAGATTCAGCAGCCCGAGAGAGGCGAGGCTGCTGCAGCTCCGTGCCCCCGGGTGCCACCAGCAGCAAGGCTGAAGCTCTCCTGGGAGGGACACACACAGAGCTTCTCTCCTCCTGAGTCCTTGATTTGGGTTGCTCCTGCCTTTGTGCCCCTGTGCTCCCTTGGGCATGCGGAGATGGGACTTAATAGGCTGGTGGCTCCTGTGATGGGCCAGGGAGCAGCATGGGCAGGGTGTTGTTTGGGCTGTTGTCCCTCTGTGCTCCTCTGTGGAGACAAGCTTCAGCATACAACCTAACAGGGCTTTCTGGAGAAACAGGCAGAAAAAGTAATGGATTTTTCTTGTGTCATGGCACCGTGTCCTATCCAACAGCATTACTTTGTTTTATATAAATCACAGAATCACCATGGTTGGAAGGGACCTCTGAGATCATCAAGTCGAACCTCAAAAAAATCCAAACCAAAACAAATACAACAAAAAAAACCCCCACAACACCCCACCACATCGCACCCAGCCACAAACCAATAATCTTAGGCACTAGAGCATGCCCTGAAGTGCCACGTCTACACATTTCCTAAATCCCTCCAGGGATGGTGACTCCACCACCTCCCGGGGCAGGCTGTTCCAGGGCCTGACCACCCTCTCAGGAAAGTAATTCTTCCTCAGATCTAATCTAATTCATCCCCTTTATATCACTATTATGCTGCTGACTTGAACTCCCAAAGCAATGTGACTCCTGGAACCTGTGGCCTTAGCCAAACCCATTTACAGAGCAGGGTGGAGGGGAAAGGTCCGTTCATTTTCATGCATGTTGAAAATGAAACCTAAACTACCTACAGAGCATTTTTATTATTTACTGCAATGATTTGTGGCAATATAGAAAGTAGACCTAGGAGGGCTAAGGGGAATGGTGGAAATGGGGAAGGGATTACTCCTTTACATTCTTGCACAAGTACTGTTTTCTGTCTTAATGTCAGAATCCACTGTGGGGGAGAAAGAAATCTCCATTTCCATGTATGCCCCGTGCCACAAACAAACAATTGTGTTTTCCTGCTTGAAGTAAAGCACTAAATACTCTTACACTGCTCTTGTGGTTTGTTTGTGGGTTTCTTTTCCCCCAGGACAAGGCCAGCAGCATCCCTTCGGTGGTAATAGAGCCAGCATCAAACAACGAGGGGGAGGGAGAAGAACATGAAGTTGTCACGAACGAGTCCAAAGATGCTGCAGCAGAGCCGGGCACTCAGGGCACTGACACTGCTCCCAGTGAAACTTCCCAAGATGGAAGTAAGCAGAAACCCACTGAAGAAATCCAGGCTGCACCTTCTCAAGATCAGCCTGTTCCAGCAGAAGACGCAGCTGCTGCGATGCCACCCGGCTTTCTCTTTAAGGTTTGCTTCTTCATTCTTCTTTTAGGCATCAGATCTAGCTTCTGGGGATGTGTCTGTCTGTGCAGGCTGTGGGATGATTTCCTGAGGCCAAAGGATGCTTAGTTTAACACAAATACCCCTAAACACAACTTTAACATTGTGTTGTTGCTTCATATGTGAAGTCAGAGAAGATGCATTTCCTGCACACCGTCCTCGCTGTGCGTATCCTCCTGTAGCTGTAACACTCACTGAAGTACAAGAACCCCTTTGTCTCGCCAAATTACTACTGAAAATTAATATATTGAGCAAAACTGCACTGCCACAGGGTTAGCCAGCAATATTGTGTATTATATGCTAACATACTGAAAATTAATATATTGAGCAAAACTGCGCTGCACAGGGTTAGCCAGCAATATTGTATATTATATGCTAACCATATATCTGATATACTAACAATATATTTGATGTTTAAGGTCCCTTTCCAACCCAAACCATTCTATGAGTATTAAAAAGTGGCATTTTTCTGGCCTGAAAATCTACAGTGGAAGTTTTGGTTCTATTGAAACCCATGGGACTTCTACAATTCACATAAATGAGGCTAAAATGTCATTCTGTGACTTCAGTAATATTATAAACTGTTAGGGCAATCAAACAGAAAAGTTTAATGAGAAATAAGAGAAATCCTCTCCTTGGCTGGCAAGACCCATAGGGTTTCCTGGTTCGCAAGGTTCTTTGATGATGCTTCTCACTTCAGAATCACTGAGCAGCAGGAAAGCTCCTTGAGGATGGATGAACTTTACATGCTTCCTATTCTAATTTGCATAGTTCAGACTAATTAGTCCCATAGCACCCCTTAAGTATGCCATTCTTCTTGGCCTGTTCTTATTGCTCAATGTTTTCAGCAAACCTTGAGAATAATATTAAGGTGAGGGTGAAGAGTATTGAGCAACTATGACTCAGAGATGCCGACATAGTTCATCTTCTGTTTTTCATCACATTCTCTTAGGTCAGACATAAGTAAAGAGAAGCTGATGTTCTTGATGCCATTTTTTCTTTCATTATTGCAGAGTTACCATGGAACTGGCTGTGCTTTGAGAAAATTAGAATAACACCTCTTAAGGAAGTAGAACTGTTTAGTTATAATGACCCATACACAATGACGTGCTGATCCTGCCAATGCTCTAATAATCACCTCTTTGAAAGACAGATATTTTTGGCATACCCATCTGCCAGTAAATGGGGGCTCTTTGCAGGGTGAACATTAGGTAGGGTTCCCATTACTCACCTCTTTGATCACCTGTTGAAATGGGTAATTTATGTCCCACTCAAATTTCCACGGATGTTTACAGCAAGAATATAATATCCAGTGACCACAACAAGAGAATGAGAGAGAGTCTGAAATACCAGTTCTTGTGAGTTTTTCCCAATTCTGTGTGCAAAATTCTGCCACCCCTCTCTCGGATCTGGTAATGGTAGTGGGGAATGAGAGCTAGTTCCTTACACAGAAGGAATCGGGGTGGCAGGACTTGTCTGAGAGCTGGTACTTGTGGGGTGTTGCAGTATCATCTCTCCATGAGATCTTGTGACCTTGGGAAAGAATCTTGGGTTTCCTTTGGTAGTCTGGAGACGATTTACTTAAGCTGTTCCTGCTTCCAAAGATGTGAATGGAAAACTTTGGCATGCTGTTCCTGCTTCCAAAGATGTGAATGGAAAGCTTTGGCATGAATCAATGTCATAGAACCATAGAATGGTTTGAGTTGGAAGGGACCTTAAAGATCATGGAGTTCCAACCCCCCTGCCCTGGGCAGGGACACCTCCCACCAGACCAGGTTGCTCCAAGCCCCATCCAGCCTGGCCTTGAACCCCTCCAGGGATGGGGCAGCCACAGCTTCTCTGGGCAACCTGTTCCAGTGTCTCACCACCCTCACAATAAAGAATTTCTTTCTAGTATCTAATCTAAATCTTCCCTTTTTCAATTTAAAACCATTACCCCTCATCCTATCACTCCATTCCCTGATGAAGAGTCCCTCCCCATCTCTCCTGTAGCCCCTTCAGGTACTGGGAGGCCCCTATAAATGTCAACATTAATGATTTGAATGTACCTTCTTATAGCTGTATGTTTGCATAAAGAAGACACATTATTATTTTATTCTTTTTATTCTTTTTTTTTTTTTCAATAAAGATTTAACAGAGAATTTTTTTAAGAAAATACCTCCATTTAGGTCACATCACCATGTTTGCTGTTACTTTCTGCAGGTTGAAGTTCTACACGATTTTGAGGCAGCTAACAGCGATGAGCTTAATCTAAAACGAGGAGACATTGTACTAGTAATTCCTTCTGAGACCACGGCTGATCAGGTAAAAACATGTGGTTCTTTCTTTTGTTGACGCTTTCCTTTGTCTCAGCTTTTTTCTCACAGATTATAGTTAATTGGAGTGCGTATTCAAAATGTCATTACTGTTAGAAAACGTGAAAATCATAATTTTTGTCTTTGTACTTGGTTTCATTGAGACTAAATGGCATAGTTGGCTACAGCTGAAGCCCCAGATATATTCTGCTAGCAGGATCCAACCTCAGCATATTTACTAGGGCTTTTTTTTTTATGCTATTTTCTAGTGGATTTTGTACAGGTACGAGTGCACACAGAGACTTAATCTGGAAGTTGACTTACAAATGGTACATTATGTTGCTATACATCATCTTGTCCCAATATTGCAGTAGAATTGATTACGTGGGCCCTAGGTGTTCAGAGCTTTCACACATGGATTTGGAGAAATAATAGAGAGCACAGAGACTGCACACAGATTGTGCTGGCCTATAGGCAAGGTGTAGGGAGGTGCTGCTACACGTGGGGCACGCCTCTGAAGCAAACTCTGCCTTCTGGCAGCCCAGACCTGCATCATACAACAGTTTAATTTCATTGAAGACATTTCATTTTGTTTCAACGGTGCGTTTCGAGTTGAGTTTTCAAATTCTTTTATTCCCCACCTTAAACTGAACTGCGGCGAAGTGAATTGATTTTTGGGCACTGCTTTAAAAGAGAAGACTGTGCTGCACCAGCCTCTTCGTGGGCATCTGCTGGTACCAGTAAGCACTGGTGAAAAGTCTCCCCTGGATTTAGGGTCTGAGAGATGGGGGACTGGATCCTGCCTAGTGAGGCAGCTGCGAGCACTGCCCTCAATGAAGAATATTTCTTAAAACAAGTCGAAATGCTAACACTCTAAGCACATATGAGTGCTGGGGGCTGTATTTGAAATTGGTTCAGTGGTTGATGCTGTCCAAAGGGAGGTAATAACCAGCGTTCCTCATCTCAGCTGAGCTTTATTTTAATGCAAGAGACAGGTAATTGTTTTTTGTGTTAAGTTTTTGGGTTGTTTTTTTTTTATTATTCCAGAAAAAAAGATATTTTTTTTCAACAGGGCGCTTTTCCCTTTTTATAGGGATAATTTCTGTTATCCTTACTAAAATCATGCTGCACTCTATCTCGTGGGCAGTTCAAGTAATTTTGTTACCGGTATTTTCAAAACAGGACACTGCTGTAAGGATAGCAAAATCTGCTCTCTGTCTTCAGTCTGGTTTTTCTTAGGATGTTAAGTATTAAATATGCTTTATCTTCGCTTGGTGAATCCACGAAGTATATTCTTGTCTTGTGGTGTGCATTGAAATTCCATTAGCATTAATTGGAGTAAATTGTGTGCAGTGATGGAGAAAATAAACCTTTATGTATTCATGTTTCTGAAACCATTCTGGTCATATCTTTATTACTCAGTACATATTTGCCCTTTGTGTTTAACATCACCATAAAGCTTAATCTCTTTGTCTTTTGCCAGGTACTTTGTTGATTTATATAGAGTCTTTTTATCTTTGCTACTCTATTCTCCTTCAAAATTGACCTGTCTAAACCCATAATTCTAATGTAGCTGGTACCATCAGCCTGTATTCCCAAAAAACAGTCCCACCCAGGGGCTTCAATTTTTCCATTAGTCTTGAGTTAAAGTTGTTATCCAGTGAAACTGTTAATTCCTTCATACGATCTACTCTGCCTGTGCTAGAAAGCTGTAGTTCCTCTTGCCTTCCTCTCAGATATTTCACATGCTTCAAAAACCAGTCACCCCAGTCACGTGTACCCAGGCAGTGCCATACCTAAGACATATCTGCTCTAATGAAGCTTATTTTGGGGCAAAGAGTCAGTCCACCACCAGATGCAGCCCCTCAGCAATCATGACCTGGTGGTGTATGTAATAATCCATTTGAATTACCTCCTTATGTGCTCTCTGTGCCATAATAACGTGGCAGCATTAGAAATTCCCTGGTCATTATGGCTTTGCTCTGGCTCCTCTTCTTAAAAGCACGGAGTTACCGAATTAGCGAGATGAGAACAGGTTGATAATATTTAAAAAATGCCACATTGATTTTAGAACAGGTTGATAATATTTAAAAAATGCCATGTTGATTTTATTCCAGGTAGAATTGCATCCCACCTAAGAGAACACTTCAATAAGAAAACTCTCTTTTGATTGCTTGGACTGTTGGTGATTTGTGTGCCATGGCTTTAGGTTTCCAGGGTTTTTTTGTGATTTTATTCCAGGTAGAATTGCATCCCACCTAAGAGAACACTTCAATAAGAAAACTCTCTTTTGATTGCTTGGACTGTTGGTGATTTGTGTGCCATGGCCAAGTTTTGGTTTAGGTTTCCAGGTGGTTTTTTTTTAAAAATAATTGCATATTACCTAAATTTGAGCTTCTGGATATAGAAATTCCAGAGATTGCAAGAACTGTTGTTTCTTCTGACAGCTGATACACGAACGAGAGAAAAGAACTCTCAGGAGGAAAAAAATTTGGATTCAAAACTATTTTTTCTTCCGTGTATGGTATTGTATAATGTTTCTGGCCCACTGCTGTGCTCTTAGTGTGCAAGTCTGCCAATATTATTGTGGCAACTTTGAAAAAGAGACCAACAACAGAGATTTGCACAGATGCAGATCTGGTTTAGTATTGGGTGATATGGAAGACTTGATTATCCAGTTTTGAGTTCAGCTATAGAAATAGAATAGAATATAGAATTTCCCAGGCCGGAAGGGACCTCCAAGGGTCATCTAGTCCGACCCCCCCGCAGTCAGCAGGGACACCCCCAACTAGACCAGGTTGCCCAGGGCCTCGTTGAGCCTCACCTTGAATATCTCCAGGGATGGGGCCTCAACCACCTCCCTGGGCAACCTGTTCCAGTGCTCCACCACCCTCACAGTGAAGAACCCCCTTCTAATCTCCAATCTAAATCTGTTCCCCTCCAGCTTGAAGCCATTGCCCCTCGTCCTGTCACTACAGGCCTTTCTAAACAGGTTCTCCCCAGCCTTCCTGTAGGCTCCCTTCAGGTACTGGAAGGCTGCTATTAGGTCTCCCCAGAGCCTCTTCTCCAGGCTGAACAACCCCTGCTCCCTCAGCCTGTCCTCGTAGCAGAGGTGCTCCATCCCCCTGATCATCCTTGTGGCCCTCCTCTGGACCCTCTCCATCAGGTCTATATCCTTCTTATATTGAGGGCTCCAGACCTGCACACAATACTCCAGGTGAGGTCTCACCAGAGCAGAGTAAAGCTAGGGGTTGGATGGGCTAAAGGCCATACAGTCTCACAAAACTGTGGCCTGGCAGAACAGAGAAAACCATCTGTGCAAAATCAGAGACTGCTCTTTAACTGAAGGACCAAATCTAGGGGGGGGAGACCCGAAGATTAAAGAGGTTCTGTCTTTTTCCTTGCAGGAGGCTGGCTGGTTGACAGGCATTAAGGAATGGGAGTGGCTTCAGTACAGAGATGCAAACACTTACAAAGGACTTTTCCCAGAGAACTTCACGCGCCACCTGGAGTAGTTCTCCTCTCAGGCAGCCGAACGCGGTACGAAGCTCAGCCCAGTAGGTTTTTAACCTCTTTGAAACACAGGAGCTCACCTTTTTGTAGTTTAAGCTGTTAATGGTTTACAGACTGGTGCCAGACAAAGCTTGTTGAAACATATCAAAATGAGCATGAATGCAAACAGTTAAGCTAGCGATTTCTGAAGCAGTACGTGAAAAAAAAAAAAAACAAAAAAAAAATTTCAAATAAAAAAAGAAATGTCCTTATTTGTTCACACGTATGTGGCAACAGGTTTGTTTGTGCTTTGTCAGAGCTATGGTGATCCTGTATTTGGTCCTTCCCCATGAAATCTGAAATTAGCCTCCTCAATACCAAAACCTTAACTTCTCTGCACTAAGTGTATTGTATTGAGTTGCACTGCAGAAGATTGAATTAGTTATCCTGTAGTAATGAGGTCAAACTATTATAAGTTTCATGTGTTAAAAAAAAGAAAATAATTAACTGCTGCAACGTTTTTCAATGTTATTTTTGGACATGCATAAGATATATATACACACACAGGAATTTCTATGTGTGTATATAAGTGCATATGGATATATATGCATTTTCACGACTCCATGGTAGTTCTCTGACTGTGTAGTACCATCAGTACATGCATTGCTCTTTCACTGTCTGGCATTACAGGAAACGGTTTTGTTCCAAAGCAAAACTAGCTGCTCCATTGCCAAAACATGATTCCAGTATCTGTGTTTGTAATGTGAAATTTTCATTCTGAGATGATGAATAACATCATGTTCAAAGCTGCTAAACCTTTGAGAAGGCATGGCTCGGTCTCCTCTCCCAGCTGCAGTAGTTACAATGAGATAATCTGGAGGGGGAGCTGTTATGATGCTAATCTATACTTTTTTATTTAATTGGCTGAATAAATTTAAAAAAAAAAAAGAAACAGAACTAATCTCTGAAGAAGAAATAAACACAATATATTTTCACTATATGTATTTATGCAGCATACCTTCACAGATCCTTTTAAAATAAGATATATAATGTATCCTGTATCAAAAAGTCATCTGTAACTTATGTTTTCCAGTGCTGTGTCATTAAAAATAAACCTTTGATCCAAAGAAGATGGTTCATCTGTGCTGCTTTTGAAGTTTCGCAACGCTGAAGTTCATGTGGTTTATAAGTTGTATTAGAGAATCTAATCTTAATTTAATATCTCTTTTTCCAAAGAAGCACAGCATAACAGGCACACCAGCTAAGGTCTTGCTCTCAACCCTAGAGGTGGCTGGAGCTCCAAAAGGTCCAAAAGGTCATCTCCTAGCCTGCTCCTCCAGTTCCAGACTGACCACAAGCTAATAGCTGTCCGCAAGCACCAAGGGAGCTTGGCTGTGCTTGACCTTCACTCAGCTGGAGATTGCTACCTCTCAGTCATTTTTCACTTGTGTGGAAAGAAAAGTTCTCCATGAGCCTGCTGCGTTGTGTTTGCTGGCGCATGGAAGTTGTAAATATTTAGGAACATCTATATTTTCCTAATGATTCAACTATTTCTCACAATGTTTTGCTTAGGGGCTCGTTTTGTGTGCAAATAATATCTGTTTCCACTCTGTTTCTAATTTGTCAGATGTCAGTTGAGGAAACAGATGAGGAGAATTTTTAATGTTATATTCTTAAAATCCCTTGCAGATTTCCATATGCTAAGATGATGGATGTTGAAGGAAGAACATTAATCAGTTAGCCAGAATGGTAATTTTCCTAATTTTCCCTTCTAACAGAAGGAGTTAATGAATAGAAATGTATTTATCATTTGAGGTTAACAACTCTTTCTTGTATTTGATCTCTTCTTACTCTATTTTTGTTAGACAATCATTTAACTCTCAGACACTTATGTCTTGTATTTGATCTCTTCTTACTCTATTTTCGTTAGACAACCTCTCAGATACTTTTATATCTGCAGGTCCTGAGATGAATCGTATAAAGTAAGTTCTCTGTGGTGCAGGTCCTGAGATGAATCGTATAAAGTAAATTCTGTGTCTGCAGAAGCTTATTCCAGGACAAGCAAGGGACATTCTCTCCAGTAGGTACTGTTGTTACATACCAGTGATACCTTCCCCCCTGGAGTTACATTAGCCCAGAATTATTTCTGCCTTTTGCCGAATTTTTTCTGATGAACACATCACATGGGGCTTGGCAAATGACTGAATTTCCTGCTTTCGGAGTGATTGTAAAACAACAACCCGTTGTATCTTGGTTTCTCTGAAGACTTATTTATGCCTTACACAGCACACACTACTAACCTTGTACAGCAGCCATAATTCCTAATTCTGCATAAAATAAACCCTTGAAAGGTTTAGGAACCCGGTCTCCTGATCCTGCAGGCTGATTACACATGGGAGTAAGACAAAAGAACTGAAGATGGAGGAACATCTCACGGGAGCAAATGAGTAAGTTGTGTATTTGCAGCCCATCTCTCTGGTTTACAACCTTTCGTGGATAATGAAAAAATGCATAAGCTGAATGATACTTCTGTCCCTTTCCTTCTCCTCCTCCTTCTCTCCCCACCTTGCTCCACCTCCCCCAGACCTCACATCTGGGTGCCACAAGAAGAGGGAGGGGAGGCTGGGGCGCGTGGTCCTGCTCAGATTGCGTGGCATTTGATTCCAGGATGCTCTGATTGCTGATGCCCTAATGCCAGAAAGACATGAAACAAATCACAGTCTTATTAAACTCCTGCTCCATGGAAAATTCCTGGTGTCTTGCGGACACGGGGGCAAAAGGCATCCAAAGAAAGTCACTGGGATGGGTTGGTTGGATAAATGGGGTTGTGGAAAGAACAGCCACTGGCTGTAGGAACAGTTTACAAGACTGTCCCCTCTCACACAGCTCTGTGCAGGCAGAGCACGAGCAACTGTTACAGCTGCAGCAGCCAGAAGTAGCCTCTGAAATGACACGGCTTGTTGCTTGAAGGAGAATATCAGATTTTATTGTTAGTTTTAAAAGCAGATTTCAAAGGTCTGTCTTTCTGTATTTAAAACACTAAGGTGACAGTTGATGAAAGGCCACCTGATAAGCCAGTTCCTGAGCTACAGAAAGTAGTTAGTGCAATTAATTAGGCACGGTCACATTTCTGAAAGCAGCTCAAAAGAGCAGGAGGGTGTTTTTTCTACCCAGCTGTGCTCATCGGTGTCACCGATGCGCTCTCTGGTGGAGAGACATCTGCTGCAGACAAGGGGACTGCAAAGGGCTTGAGAGAAGGGTCAGGGATGCTACCCAGCAGCCCCTTTGCTGCTCTTTTTAATTCCAGCTCTTTCTGGAGTAAAGAAATTCTGTTTAACTGGGAAGATGAATTTTAGGAAGTGGCATGTTCTCAGTCTGGGTTCGGAATTAGAGACGGTGGAGTGAGCTGTCTTTTTGGACCCAGTGTCACTCTAGATGAGTAGATGTATGGTGAGACAGGAATCTTTAAAAAGTGACTTTCTCAGATCTTTACCCATGTGATTTCAGCTCTGATGCTTGCTTTGTGTGTGCCGTGTCTCTGGCAGCATTTCGGACACGTCTGTGTTTGTCTTGTGTGGATGTCTTCACTCTGACTTGCTTGATCAGGGGAGAAGCATCATAGGAGGAAAACTGCAGCACTTTCCAGGTGGTGTCTCCAGTAACCGATAGGAAGACCTCATAATTAGTGTTAATTTGGCAAAGCTGAAATCACTTCAAAGGGAATTGTGCTGCCTCTTCAGATGCTTGGTAGCAGTTAAAGGAAACTTTAGAGAAAGAAAACACCCAGGCAGCAGTAGAAGTTACCACTCTGTGTGTAGACAGGACTTCTGCCCAGCCACAGGCACCAAATGTGATGCAGAGAATAATGAAGCAGCAGGGAGCCACCAGAAAGGGAATCTTCAGGAGTCAGTGAGACCCATGTCTGCTGACGAGGGTCAAGAGACGCGAAAGTCCTATCTGTCTTCAAGCTGGTTTCAGAGGAGAAAGCAAGCTGGGGTCTCTTTTGGTGCCACCAGAGCTTTGGTGCCAGCCAGGCTAACCCCAGGCCACTCATAGTGCCTCTATATTTGCCTAGACAGACTGCAGGTTATCATGGGACCAAGAGCATCAAAACACTGGAAAGGTAAGCAGTTATATACTTAAATTATTGCATTTCCAAAGTATGTGTAACAAAGGAGAAGGTAAATACACTCCAGGCTTCCTAGACTTCATTTATTTCAGCTTATTATTCATAAGAAAGCCAAATTCTCCATATATGTTTTAAAATGTAAACACATTGAGCTGCGATGGAAGGAAGAACCTGGCTGTGTGTCAGTGAATGAAGAAAACGTGTCATTTTGAGGAATAAACAGTGCAGGTTAAGGCAAAATTGCCAAATGAGAAGGTCATATAAAAGTTTCTCTCTCAGTGGCTAAAATCTGAGCGACTCCATACCTGACACGGTGCTGTGGCTCCCAAGGCCTCGTAGAGATGTAAATGAAGGTGGAAATGAGAAGGTCATATAAAAGTTTCTCTCTCAGTGGCTAAAATCTGAGCGACTCCATACCTGACACGGTGCTGTGGCTCCCAAGGCCTCGTAGAGATGTAAATGAAAGTGCAACTTGTCCATAGTCGTTGGCAGGGATTCAAAACACCCTATTTTAAGGCTATAAGGTGTTTTACAGGGGAGGCTGTATAAATGCTGAGGATCTTTGGGTGTCTCCTAGACCAAGAACGGGCATCACACAGTTGTCCACCTGCAGAGTAATTATGAAAATAAAAGTGGCCGATGCACAAGTGTTTTGCTTAAAAGTTTCCAGAGTAATGTGGGAATTCTCAGCACCTGCCCACACCTGTGGGGCTGCTGTAGAGGTGCATAGCACCCACACAGCTGCTCCAAGGGCACCTGAGGGTTTTACTCCTTTATGCCCAGCAGAGGGTGGGAGGTGCTGGAATTTTTACATTTACCAAATCGGCGCTGTCATTTGGATTGATCTCCAGCTCTGAGTTTATTGCATTCATATCTCTTATTGCCTGGCTCATACCTGCAAACTCACGGGGCACATTCAGTGCCAGAACAGCAGCAAAACCAGTTTTCTGTCTGCAGTAACCAGCTACTTCCACCTGCAGGCAAACGGAGAGAGGAAAGTACGTTATGGAGCTGCACCCTGAGTTATTACAGTGACATATCCCTGCATCTCATACACATTAAACCCAGAGTGGCTACGCAGGGGAAAATCCCCACCAGGTAACAAGATGCTCAGCTGATTCCATTCAAAGAGACACTGCTGGGCTAAGAGGACAAAATAATTTTAAATGCCACCTCTCCTTCAAATAATTTTATAGTCTACCTGTGTTTAAACAAATTGCTAAATTATTAACTGGAGCTGGGGGATGGGGGAGGGGATATTTTGAAAGAAAGCTCTAAAAAGGCTTTATTTTCTAGCTTCTTTGCACTACTTTGGCCTTATAAATCCAGTCTCTCTTGTCGTTTTCTTACTCGTCTCCTCCTTATAAATCCAGTTTCTCTTGTCGTTTTCTTACTTGTCTCCTCCTCTCTGCCTCTCTCTGTTCACCTGCCCACGGTTTGCTCTGGTTGCACTGAGATGACTGCCTCTCTCTGTTCACCTGCCCACGGTTTGCCCTGGTTGCACTGAGATGACTTGAAAACCTGCTTGACTTGTGGTCCGTAGGTGTTAGCAGTGTTTGACTTCCATCCAAAACAGCACCCATAAATGAGTGTTTGGTGTCTTTTAATGTCAGAGTGACCCATAAATGAGTGTTTGGTGTCTTTTAACATCGGAGTGCTCCAGACCAGCAAGCCAGTCCCTTGCAGAGAAGTCAGTCCTTGGTTGCCTGACACTGGGCTCTGGAGGCTCCAAAAATACTGCCCAAGCCACCTCTCCCCTCAATGGAGTCCTCGAACCATTGAAGGAGGTAGAGAGCGGAGACACATAGAGATAACCCCAGTAAGTCAAATATTCCACCATTTTCCTCTACTGCCTGCTCAGCTTAGGTCTGGGAAATAGCACACAAACTCATAGTATTCCTACCTTTTGGTTTGACCCTTTTCTGAGAGGTCTAGGGGTGAAAAAAATGTACTTCCAGGAAATGTGAGGTGAGGGTTCCTAGGCAGGTCTGCTCACTGCAGGGCTTCTGGCCAAATGGACCTATTCCATAAGCTCTTCCCCCGCCCCATCTTTTTCCTGGGATAAGGAAGAGCCCCCACATGGTTTCCCATCGTTATATTCCACCATTTTCCTCTACTGCCTGCTCGGCTCAGGTCTGGGAAACAGCACACAAACTCATAGTTTTCCTACCTTTTTTGGTTTGACCCTTTTCTGAGAGGTCTAAGGGTGAAAAAAATGTACTTCCAGGAAATGTGAGGTGAGGGTTCCTAGGCAGGTCTGCTCACTGCAGGGCTTCTGGCCAAATGGACCTATTCCATAAGCTCTTCCCCCGCCCCATCTTTTTCCTGGGATAAGGAAGAGCCCCCACATGGTTTCCCATCGTTGTCATAAGGTTTCCTTGAGGAGAAGTAGGTGAGTTCAAGCTGGGAATGGATGAAGGAGGCATCCTCTTTGTCCATAGGAGGCAAGGACGAAGTCCAGTAGTGCTATGTTGGGGGTCAGAAGGGAAATGAAAGCAGCAGCCTCTTTGTGTGCTCCTTGTCTGGCTTTCAAGGCAACACAATGCACAGTCTTTATGCTTTGAAAGCTGTTTCAGTCCCTGATTTACCAAATGGGAATTAATCTGATATTTTATCTGGGTTTTTTCCCCCCCTTCCAATACCAAACACTTTGTAGGGCTCTCTTTTGGTGGCAGGAGGCACCCCCACACCTTCACAGGCTTTCACACCATGACGAGGTGACCCCGCAGCCCCCCTCTCAGCCCTGCTGTGTGACCACGTCCCCTCTCTTTTGCTGTCAAAGCCTGAAACTTTATTCCCATAGGCTTCAAGCAACAGCAGCTGGTGAGTCTCCTTGTTTTCTTATCAGAGGGTTTAGGACTTTGTCTCTCCTCT
Organism: Calidris pugnax; assembly: GCF_001431845.1. NCBI lineage: Eukaryota > Metazoa > Chordata > Aves > Charadriiformes > Scolopacidae > Calidris > Calidris pugnax. The sequence continues at coordinate 19,979 of NW_015090874.1, read as the reverse complement.
TGCTTTTTCAGCCCTAGACTACTCCTTGCCTGGGTGCACACGATGCTGCTAGCCCTTGAGGAGCAGCAGCAGGGGCACGGAAGCCTCCTGGAAGGCTCCTCAGCTTGTCTCTTTCCCTGTAAGTACACATTTCATGGAATCACAGAATTGTCAGGGTTGGAAGGGACCTCTAGAGACCATCCAGTCCAACTCCCCTGCCAAAGCAGGGTTGCCCAGAGCACATCACTCAGGAGCATCCAGGTGGGGCTTGAAGATCTCCAGAGAAGGGGACTCCACGACCTCCCTGGGCAGCCTCTTCCAGGGCTCTGCCACCCTCACCCCAAAGAAGTTCTTCCTCAGATTGGAGTGGAACTTCCCATGGTCCAGCTTGTGCCCGTTGCCCCTCGTCCTGTCACTGGGAACCACTGAAAAGAGTCCGGCTCCATCCTCCTACAACCCACCCTTTAGGAACTTGTAAACACAGATAAGGTCTCTTCTCCAGACTAAATTTCTTTCCATATCCTCAGCCTTCTCTTCTCCAGACTAAATTTCTTTCCGTGTTTTTTAATGTTTTCAAAGGTCCTGGTCATTGTTTATATAGGGCTATGTGTCTTATGCCCTGCAAGTGAATTTCCAGAGAGCAGAAATTGCTCTACTGTGCAGAAACAAGGGAACAGAAGAGAAAGTTTCAGTCCACGGGGGGTCAGAGAAGTAGGGATGCACAGGAAGCTCCTGCAGGGATTCCCCAAGGCATCAGCACAGCAGGAACTCCTCAGCGAGTGAAAGACATTGGTGTGAGGCCTCTCTCCTCTGTACATCAGGGATGTGCTCCCCAGAGAGAGATTCCCTCCCGTGAAGCCCAGCTGCACAGACTCACCCTAGGGATGGACATTGTTGCACCAGGCCTGCTATGGCCTCTCCATGGCTGCTTTCTCCTCCCTTCCCAGGTGTGCTGGGGGCCATTAGCCTGGAGCAGGAGCCTCTTACAAACCAAGCACACAAGGAGAGCAATGCTGAAGTCTCTTGCAAGGTGATGGTCAGAGATGACCTGCATCCATCAGCACTGAGTCCTCCCAGAGAAGGCCCCAGAGAAGCGGCTCCACCTCCATCCCTCTCTCTGACCTCACTGAGGGAATGGCCATTCTCATAGAAAAAAAAAAGCCCTGTCTCTACGTGAGAAGACACTTGTGTCCTGCTAGGATTTGAGCAGGACGAGGAAGGCTGTGGGTGCTGCTTCAGTGCCGTGTGGTAGCGAGCACCAAGCCATGAGCCTCTCCCAGTCTGCAAAACCTACCCACCAGAGATGGTTTGTGGGGTGTTTCCTGCCAGGCTTCCTTCCCATCAGCCCTGGCCATTAGGCTCTCCACAGGAACCAGTGTAGAGTTCCCCTTTCCCTTCTCCTTCCCTTCTCCTTCCCTCCCAATGAGTCGAATCACGGTGAGCCTGAAATGCCAAGGGCTTCTTCAGCTCCAAAACCACTCTGAAGGACACGCAGCACAAAGGTTACAAGCAGGAACAGGATTTTTATCATCTCTGAATGAAATCTCTTGCAGAGCAGATGCTCACAAGCACCAAAACACCAGCTCTCACTCCAGAATCGCCGACGACAGACACAGTCAGGTGGGAGAAAACAGCCTTTTATGGGGGACAGACATGGGGTGCGGGAGCCCAGGAGCTGCAGGGGTTCAGCCACTGGCAGGAAATCAGCACCTATGATGCCAGAGTCAAAAAACCCTGAGGAAGCCCCAAAGGCAGGAAGAGGCAGGACTTGCTTCCCCTTTCGTTGGGAGACACCCTTGGCAAGGAGGTGGTTCCAGCCCAGAAGAGAGAGCTGTTACAGGGAGCAAGAACAAGTCCTGTAAGACTGTAAAACACATTAATCAGGGACAAACAGTAAATTATCTGTTGGCACCTCAGCTTTTAAAGCTTTGAATTGCAAACAAAAAGAACCCTTCTCTCCCAGATTATTAATAAATATTTCACTAGGAGGTTTCTTGTACCTTCTTTCAGGACTTCTCATAGCAAACAGAAACACAGCTTTGAGACACACAGTTCTTGCTCTCCACAGATGGCCCCTCCCACCTCTACTCCCACACCTGCAGAGGAAAGGCATCTCACAGGTATCCAGAAGAAAAGGTCTCATGCCAGAAATGTCAGGACTTCTCATAGCAAACAGAAACACAGTTTTGAGACACACAGTTCTTGCTCTCAACAGACGGCCCCTCCTACCTCTACTCCCACACCTGCAGAGGAAAGGCATCTCACAGGTATCCAGAAGAAAAGGTCTCATGCCAGAAATGAAAGGCACCTTTCCTTCCACTTGTTTCCAGCACCGTGAACATTTCACGAACATCTGTGGTCGTGCTCTGATAAATCCATCACACCATGATACAGCACTGCCTCCCTAAGCCCCTGCACCATGAAGCCTGTGCTGCTGGCTAGAGGCAGGCTCCCGTTTCTGCAGGACAGCCAACACATTATTTGTTTCCTTGTCTTGGTCCTCCTTCCCCTCCAGAAGAACCTTCAGGAAAATTAATGGATACAGTGACAACTCCAAACAGGTTACGCCACACACATAGTAAGATTAGAGCAGAGCAAGAGTTGTACCAACTTGGAGTTAAGCTTATTCAGCTGGAGGAATCATAGAATAGAGTCATAGAATCGTCCAGGTTGGAAGGGACCTTTCAGATCATCCAGTCCAACCATCGACCTCACTCTGATAAAACCCATCACTAACCCATGTCTCTAAGCACTATGGCAACCCGGCTTTTAAATCCCTCCAGGGATGGGGCCTCAACCCCTTCCCTGGGCAGCCCAG
>NW_015090874.1:503-16987 GCF_001431845.1 Calidris pugnax | reverse complement strand
CTCCAGACCCCTCACCATCTTTGTCGCCCTTCTCTGGACCCGCTCCAGCACCTCAATGTCTTTTTTGTGGTAGGGGGCCCAAAACTGGACACAGTACTCAAGGTGAGGCCTCACCAGTGCCCAGTACAGGGGGACAACCACCTCCCAAGTCCTACTCCCCACGCAGAGTGGTTTTACTGGCACACCAGTACATTTGTGCCAGTGCTGGAGCATGGCAGAGTACTGGAGACAGTGGCAGTACTGAAGAAATAGGTAGAGACTGTGGCTAAGGGCAGGGCAGGAAGACATTTATAGCGGAGTGGCACAAGGCAAAGGAATGTTCTTTGCCTGAACTCTAAGCTGCATAATAATGCCATCTGTTGCCCTTCTCTGGACCCGCTCCAGCCCCTCAAGGTCTTTTTTGTGGTGAGGGGCCCCAAACTGGACACAGTACTCGAGGTGGGGCCTCCCCAGTGCCCAGTAGAGGGGCACAATCCCCTCCTGAGTCCTACTCACCACGCAGAGTGGTTTTACTGGCACACCAGTACCTTTATGCCAGTGCTGGAGCATGGCAGAGTACTGGAGACAGTGGCAGTACTGAAGAAATAGGTAGAGACTGTGGCTAAGGGCAGGGCTGCAGCCCCTTTGTACTGTACGTTTCTGCAGGACAGCCAACACATTATTTATATTGTTTCCTTGTCTTGGTCCTCCTTCCCCTCCAGAAGAACCTTCAGGAAAATTAATGGATACAGTGACAACTCCAAACAGGTTACGCCACACGCATAGTAAGATTAGAGCAGAGCAAGAGTTGTACCAACTTGGAGTTAAGCTTATTCAGCTGGAGGAATCATAGAATAGAGTCATAGAATCGTCCAGGTTGGAAGGGACCTTTCAGATCATCCAGTCCAACCATCGACCTCACTCTGATAAAACCCATCACTAACCCATGTCTCTAAGCACTATGGCAACCCGGCTTTTAAATCCCTCCAGGGATGGGGCCTCAACCCCTTCCCTGGGCAGCCCAGTCCAAGGCTTAAGAACCCCTTCTGTGAAGAATATTTTCCCAATCTCCAACCTGAACCTCCCCTGGTGCAACTTGGGGCCATTTCCTCTTGTCCCATCACCTGTTCCTTGGGAGAAGAGACCGACCCCCCCTGGCTACACCCTCCTTTCAGGGAGTTGGAGAGAGCCAGAAGGTCTCCCCTCAGCCTCCTTTTCTCCAGGCTCAACACCCCCAGCTCCCTCAGCCTCTCCTCACAAGACTTCTTCTCCAGACCCCTCACCAGCTCTGTTGCCCTTCTCTGGACCCGCTCCAGCCCCTCAAGGTCTTTTTTGTGGTGAGGGGCCCCAAACTGGACCCAGCCCTTGAGGTGAGGCCTCAGTGCCCAGTACAGGGGGACAACCACCTCCCAAGTCCTACTCCCCACGCAGAGTGGTTTTACTGGCACACCAGTACATTTGTGCCAGTGCTGGAGCATGGCAGAGTACTGGAGACAGTGGCAGTACTGAAGAAATAGGTAGAGACTGTGGCTAAGGGCAGGGCAGGAAGACATTTATAGCGGAGTGGCACAAGGCAAAGGAATGTTCTTTGCCTGAACTCTAAGCTGCATAATAATGCCATCTCATTGAACAACAGCCTATAAAATATTCAGTGGGTGTCACTTTCACTGACCTGATAAAATGCATTGCTCAGGGCCAAGAGGTTCACTCTGACATCTCAAAATTTTCCACTAGGAACCTGATGCAAATTAATAGCAACCGGCGAGTGCTGTCATTGCAGCACACAGAGAAACATTAGAAAGACTTCTAGAGCAGCAACTCTCTCCTGAAAAAAAAAAAAAAGAATAAAAAAGATGAAGAAACTGTTGTTTATTCTAGACTTTGGGCAAAAGCAGCAATTGCACCACCAGTGAAAAGTTATCAGCATACCCCACAAGCCTCCTCTTCCACCATCCCAACACTGAAGGGCCAGGTCATCATCCACAAGCAACAAAGCCAAATTATTCAAGTTCACCATGAGGCCTCAGCAGAGAGCTCATTAGTATCAAAAACGACATGGATCAGGTGCTGGCTCAGGTTACAAAGCCTCAAGACTGCTTGGGCAAAGGCCAAGAGAAAAGGGAAGCAGATTTGCCTCCTCAGTCTGCTACCACTGGCTGCCCAGTTTGGACCAAGAATCACAATGTATTAGCACCAATAAAATACAATTTCAACTCCTTTTTCTGGGAATTGTAAAGCTTGGTATGCACACAAGAGCTTCCTTCCAGTAAAGAAGGCTTAAGTTGGTTTCTATTTGTGGCTACTAGTCACGTCTGCAGGAAACAGCACACACACAAAAAGGCAGAAGTCTCTACACAAAGTACCTCTGAATCAACCAAAAACTCAGGTGAATATGAAAGGTCAAAGAAAGATTGAGGTTCCACAAAAGTCTGAAGCCCATCTGAGGTCCCCTGAAGAGGACAAAAATGACAAGGGCACAAAGAGACAGCTGTGCTTTCACTGAACTTTTTAATATGGGGATGGATACAATTGATACACTGTAAGCCAGTTGACAATTTTCACTGAAATCTTATTACCTTAGTGAATAAATTAAGGGTCAGCAGAACAAAAAAAGCAAGAATTGAGTAAAGATATTACAAATCCTTTGAGGAAGGCTTCCACTGCTACAGTTATGGCTTCCACTGATACACGCTCAGAAATGTATTAGGACAACTCTTACTTCTCCAAATGCCTCCACTGCAGCACCTGCAATATTCCAATGATTTAATTCATTTAAGGACTTACAGTCCATTATCGGGCGGGCAGCTCTTTGGTAAAGGTGTGGCAGCAGGTTCTTTACTTTCTGTCAATGCTCGGGGCTGATGGACAAAAACACTGAACTTGACCCCTTGGTTAGCTGCTGCCCTCACAAAACCACTGTTGGCAGTCATGGTGATGGCTTTTAAAGTGTCTCCCGTCCCAAAAATGGTAAGAGAACGGCTATTGATTTTTGAACTCGCCACTAGTCCTAAGGCACGGTCAGAGGGCTGATCTGGCACCACATTAATTCTTTTAACGAGCAACGCAGCCCTCTCTTTCTCCCCAGGTCCCCCCAGCGTTTCCAAGATGGACTGAAAATCTCTGACAGCAGATTGACAGGCAAAGAGCTCTTTCCCCTCCATGAACTCCTCCAGCTGGGGCAGGACTCTCTCCCTCCTTTCCTGAGCCGCTTGCTCTGTTAGCACTTTTTCTTTGAAGATGAAGTAGCAGCCACCGTAGCTCAGAGCAGAGACGTAAGTTATTAAAGTTGTGATGTCCAGGTTAACCCTATTGCACACGTTGACTTTGATCTGGGTAGGAAAAGCAATGCTGGCCACTAAGTTCTCCCGGTCTACTCTGGTCACCTGCAGGAGTTCAGGGCCTTCTTCATCTGATTCACTGGCACTAAGGTGCTGGTTTTCTGTAGACGGCTCCGCCAGTAAGTTCACAGCCACAACGTCTCCTCGCACAGATATTCCCATCTCCTTGAGCCTCTCTGCCATAGGACTGGACACGCTGTTGTAGAATGCAAAGATGATGTGGGGATTGCTGTACTCCACTGGCTGCTGACGGCTCGCTTGCAGGAAGTCCTCCGCCTGCTCGATGACACTTTTGTCACCATACTGGCCTCTCCCCAGCCAGATGTTGTGCAGGGCCTCAGCCTTCCGACCGATGGCCTTCACCCACGTGTGACCTCCGTTTGCGACGACATCCACCACCAGCGTCTGTTTGTCCCCAAACTTGTCCTCGTAGGCAAAGACATGGAGGACACTGACAACATCCTCCAGGTTCTCCGCCGACTGGATAATGGCTTGGAGATGGGTAAGGTTTGTACTCTGCAGATGGGATTCTTTAATGGCCACCTTCCCTGCCTCCACCTTGTGTAAGAAGTTTAGCTCAGCCTTCAGTTTGCCACATAGTTTTGCCCCACCTTCTATTCTCCTTTTCTGGGACTTGGAAAGGGCCTCGGCTCTCTCGATCAATTCTTTTGCAATGGCAATTCTTTCACAAAGCAGCGACTGCACAGACATGTTGGAAACATTATTCCTATAAGTGAAAGCAAAAAAGAAGATGGTTATTGCATGAGCAATAATAAAGACAGCCAAAGAAGGTCATTGCAACAATATACACTGGAGTTTTGCAGTAGATTTAGCACAACAGCTACTGATATTGCAAAGCACAAGCATCAGGAACCTCAGCACAAGTCCCACCCAAGAGTTAAAGTCTTTTCCTCTGCCTCTGGGGCTCCAACCTACCCCCTCAGAAGATCTCAGTTCTCAGCAAGGGAGACGTATTCAGGTCTTCAGACACTCCTTCCAAGTTAGTGGGTTTTCCCTCCCCACATGAGCCCATCACTGAGAGAGACCTCAACTCTGACAGCCCATTTGCTGAAGTTGCCCTCCAGAGCAAAATTAGAAATCCTGTTAATACCATAAGCAAATCTCACCTCCTGCTCACACAACAGTTACCATTAAAATGGAAGAGCCACCCACCACACTTACAGACATACGCAAAAACTATGAAGTCTGGATCCTAGCAAGCGTTTTAACACAGCACAGAGGAAGCCCATCATTATTTCACAATCATGGGTAGCACAGCTCTGTCCCCTCCAGCTTCCAACTCACACTGCACAGCTCAGTGAATGAGACCCGAACAACCTCCCAGCTTCCAACTCACACTGCACAGCTCAGTGAACGAGACCCCCCGGCAAAGTTTCAACATTACACAGCATCATGACAGATTACCAGTCATAATTCTAGAGCCAGGAGGATCTGGAAATCTCTACGTTTGCTAGTTCTACCAGAGATTTACTGTGTTGTATCCGTTGAGTCTATTCCTTCACAACCGTATTACTTGAGCATGTCTCCCTGAGGGAAGTATGATAGGAATTACTTAACTGAATGTGGGCTGGATTGGAAAAATGCAGGATTCAATACCACAGCAAACAATACTATTATTTTTTTTTATGGCATGCAGTAAGTAGCCACTATGAATAGTGAAATTAATCCAGTTCGAATGCCAACTACAAGTATAAACACATGCTGCCGTAATTCTTACCTCAGCTGCACATTGAAGCAAACTGGTATTAAAGGGCAAGACAAACAGTTTCGGCTGAAAAAACAGCAACAGGATATGGCCTGGGTCCTGCCACAGGCTCTGCCAGGGCAAGCCTGGCTTCCAGAGGTTGAAATCGCCCTTGCATTATGCAGAAGCTCAAACACAGCCAGCATTAACTGCTACTGGCCCGGTCAATACCCAGCATCACCAACATTTTCCTCTTCTTCTCAGCCAAAAAAGCTTAATGTCTTCTAAGATGACCTACTGGCTCTTTTTTTTTTGGGGGGGGGGGAAGGTGTGTGTGGAGAGGAGGCCAGTGAAATCAGCCCTTCCCCCTGAAGGCCCTCACCATCGCCACAAGCTCATTCTGATACGTAAAGCAACGAGTAAAACCCCACGGTTACTACTTTGGCACCTCTCGCCACAGCAGCTTCGACTCCTACAGACACATAAAAAGGCTCCCAGAGCTTGTTGTCGCTGGAAAACTTGGACGCAAGCCCCCAAACCCAACTACTTGTTCAGCACAGCAGCGGCGAGTAACAGGCAAACCCTCCGCCCCCCACCCCGCCATCAACCACAAAGCTTCAGGAGAAGAACTACTGCTTAAGGTGAGGTGGGGGTTAAAAAAAAAACAAACACAAACATTAAAACCCTTCACAGGGAACCGCTCGCTGAGGCATCGCCTCAGGCCGCCGCGCATGCGCAGGGGGCGGGGCCGGCGGGAACCCACCGTGCTCGCCCGCCCGCCATTTGAGGGCGCCCCTTAGGCCGCCCCTCTCTCCCCTCAGCAGCCGCGCACAGCCCCGCCGCTTTGCCCCGCTCCCTTGCCCTCAGAGACCCCCCCGCGCATCTCCCCCTCGGCGGGCAGCAGCGGGAACGGCCGCCCTTGCCACCCCCGACCACCCTTCCGACCGCCGCGGCGCTCCGGTATCACGTCGAGCAAGCGCCGGGGAGGCCGCGGCGCCATCTTGGGTGAGGGCAGGGCGTCCTCGGGCTCACCCCCACAGCCCCTCTCGGCTGCGGACACCTGGGAGCCCCGGCCGGGCTTCCCTGCCTCCCCCTCACCCGACACACCGTCCCCGGCTGGGCGGGTTGCGGGGCTGCGGTTGTCCTTGTCGAAGTGTGTCCCGTCCCCCCCCCGCCTCCAGGTCACTATTAGGGTGCACCAAGCCCGGTCTCGCCTCACCACCCCCGGGCTCGCTCCTCCGGGCTTCGCTCCCTCCCCGCCGCCTTCACCCTGGCCCATACTCACACCCCGGCGGCAGCAGCCTTCGCCCCGGGCAGCGGTAGGAGGCGGCCCCGGGTCGGCGTGGCACGGCTCGGCTCGGCCCAGCGCCTCCCCCGGGGCCGCCGGGCGGGGACAGCCGCCCCACCCGCCCCGGCACCGGCCCTCCCGGCCTGGCGCTCCTCCGCGGCCTGCCTCAAGTACGTATTTTATCCACAAACCCCTGTATTTAAGGAGCAAAGACATTGCATTAGGGCACAAAGGGCAGCGAAAAGCCAGCCCGGGCTCGGGTTTGAGCGGGGAAGGAGCACCCATGGCTCATGTTGGGCCTGTGAGGGTCAGGTACCACACCTCTTACCTTCTACCGCACCGGAACCTATTAAAGTCATTACCTCATGAAAGGGTGATGCTGTTCTCACATCCTGATCCTACCGGTTAAATAAAGCCCAAGGATTCCCTGTTCTCACAGGTGTCACCCCATCCTGAGCTCCTCAGAGCAGATCATCTTCCAGGACATGCAAATCAAGAACCTTTACCTACTTGTAAGTGACCAGTGTCTCTTTTTCTTCTTTCAGATTCTTCTTTCAGACTGCGTTGGAACAAGATCAATGAAGCAAAGTCATAGCTTCAAGGTGAGCTTAAGTAATCAAGCTTGTCGTTTGTCATTTCTCACAAATGAGCAGTCTGTCCACTTTATTCCCCCTTGACCCCACTTCCTGCAGTTATTTTACAAAAGATAAAAAAAGCTAATACAGAGCTAAAAAAATTAATGGCACTTTCTGAAAATGCCCACAATTAGTACAATTTAATACTCCACTGCGCTAGTGTCTCTCACTTCTGAAGTGATGTTATTTGAGAAATACATCTCCAAATTAAAATCACCTTTTTTTAAATTCCAGGGATTTAGAATGGAAAAAGATGTAAATTAGTATCCCTGCAGTTTAAAGGGTTCCTTTAAACACTAGATAAAATTTAATTACTCTTCTAGATGTGCAGTCATTCTGAGTATGGCAATGGTTTTCTTCAGTGTAGGATTAGGCAGTTTAAAAAACCCCACCACACTCCAAATCGTACAACTTTCCCCATTAGAACAGCGTAGTATCAAGGCCTACCCACCTACCACTAAAAAAAAATACCTAATACTCTAAATAAAGAGTAAATAAATTCAAAATATTATGCATATGCTTTCCAAATAACATAGGGTCCTATGAAGTCTGATTCTCTGTGGGGTTTTAATATTATCAGGGAATTTTGGAACTCAGTTCTTAATGGTGTAAAAAGTCTCTCAACTAGGAGCTTTGAGGCTCATCAAAATGAAAACCACTGACAACAGACCATATAGACCTACCCTTCACACAACCAAGGAACAATTAAATATCACCACAGAAATGATGACTGGGGCTCTGAGATGGTACCTCAGAGAGCCAGCCTGAGGAAAGCACTCTCAAGGGAAAATAGTCTCAAAAGAGAGTTACAACCAACCATCGTTTTGAAGTTTTTTTGTCACAAAAGGAGACTATGTACTAACACACAGTGCTACAATAGCCTAGAGACAACCTTCTCATCTTTTTTAAGGTATACTTCTATGAGTTCTCTAAAGAAGAATGTGCCACCACTTAATAACAATCAAATTACACACTATTTTACCAATTCAAACAGTTTACATTTTCCTAAAAAGCCCTGACCAAGGCAACCTGGCACAAGAGGACATTCAGACCACCTGCCGAACGTACTAACTCCATCCTGCCACCCCTTTATGACGTTGGTCCATAACAACATGAAATAAAAGCAGCAACACCTGTGAAGGTCAGCACTTCAGTAAAACAACCCCGTGTGGTAACAGCTGTCTGTCCTTCACCAGGGTTGGGGGGGGGGAGAAGTAGGCAAAAACTCCCTCATTTATACCCATTATCAGGTATCTGAAAGACAGCATTTTCCTTACCCAGAGCACAGCAGCCTCCATAGAACACACTACACAGAACACAGTTACTACATGTAAATCATTAAGCCACAGGGAAAGACAGAAGATAGTATTTTTTGCCACTTCACCACCTGTAAAAAATGAGTAAAATTCTAGAGATGGAAGTTTTTCAATTATTTAAAAAAAAAGAAAAAATTAAAAAAAATCAACCCCCAAACCAATCAACTAAAAACCCCCAAAAAACCAAACTACACCCCCCTCAAAACATTAAATCTTTTTCTCTCTCTGCCTTATTACCATCTGGGGAGTGAGACAGAATGATTTATTTGAAATTGCTTTGGTTTCCACAGGCTGCTCTTCACCAATCAATCGTTTCTAGTAGAGGAGGCAACTAAGCTACTGCAGCTCACTCAAACTATTTGCTGATGTGCCTACCTGCATTTTTTTCATATTAAAAATTCCTTTAAATAATTACATAGCATTAAAATCTGACTGATTGCGTATGAATACATAAGAAGCTCCTTCTAAACATGAGGAGGAACTTCTTTCCTGTGAGGGTGGCAGAGCCCTGGCAGAGGCTGCCCAGGGATGGGTGGTTGGAGTCTCCTTCGTTGTCCTTGTCGAAGTGTGTCCCGTCCCCCCCCCGCCTCCAGGTCACTATTAGGGTGCACCAAGCCCGGTCTCGCCTCACCACCCCCGGGCTCGCTCCTCCGGGCTTCGCTCCCTCCCCGCCGCCTTCACCCTGGCCCATACTCACACCCCGGCGGCAGCAGCCTTCGCCCCGGGCAGCGGTAGGAGGCGGCCCCGGGTCGGCGTGGCACGGCTCGGCTCGGCCCAGCGCCTCCCCCGGGGCCGCCGGGCGGGGACAGCCGCCCCACCCGCCCCGGCACCGGCCCTCCCGGCCTGGCGCTCCTCCGCGGCCTGCCTCAAGTACGTATTTTATCCACAAACCCCTGTATTTAAGGAGCAAAGACATTGCATTAGGGCACAAAGGGCAGCGAAAAGCCAGCCCGGGCTCGGGTTTGAGCGGGGAAGGAGCACCCATGGCTCATGTTGGGCCTGTGAGGGTCAGGTACCACACCTCTTACCTTCTACCGCACCGGAACCTATTAAAGTCATTACCTCATGAAAGGGTGATGCTGTTCTCACATCCTGATCCTACCGGTTAAATAAAGCCCAAGGATTCCCTGTTCTCACAGGTGTCACCCCATCCTGAGCTCCTCAGAGCAGATCATCTTCCAGGACATGCAAATCAAGAACCTTTACCTACTTGTAAGTGACCAGTGTCTCTTTTTCTTCTTTCAGATTCTTCTTTCAGACTGCGTTGGAACAAGATCAATGAAGCAAAGTCATAGCTTCAAGGTGAGCTTAAGTAATCAAGCTTGTCGTTTGTCATTTCTCACAAATGAGCAGTCTGTCCACTTTATTCCCCCTCGACCCCACTTCCTGCAGTTATTTTAGAAAAGATAAAAAAAGCTAATACAGAGCTAAAAAAATTAATGGCACTTTCTGAAAATGCCCACAATTAGTACAATTTAATACTCCACTGCGCTAGTGTCTCTCACTTCTGAAGTGATGTTATTTGAGAAATACATCTCCAAATTAAAATCACCTTTTTTTAAATTCCAGGGATTTAGAATGGAAAAAGATGTAAATTAGTATCCCTGCAGTTTAAAGGGTTCCTTTAAACACTAGATAAAATTTAATTACTCTTCTAGATGTGCAGTCATTCTGAGTATGGCAATGGTTTTCTTCAGTGTAGGATTAGGCAGTTTAAAAAACCCCACCACACTCCAAATCGTACAACTTTCCCCATTAGAACAGCGTAGTATCAAGGCCTACCCACCTACCACTAAAAAAAAATACCTAATACTCTAAATAAAGAGTAAATAAATTCAAAATATTATGCATATGCTTTCCAAATAACATAGGGTCCTATGAAGTCTGATTCTCTGTGGGGTTTTAATATTATCAGGGAATTTTGGAACTCAGTTCTTAATGGTGTAAAAAGTCTCTCAACTAGGAGCTTTGAGGCTCATCAAAATGAAAACCACTGACAACAGACCATATAGACCTACCCTTCACACAACCAAGGAACAATTAAATATCACCACAGAAATGATGACTGGGGCTCTGAGATGGTACCTCAGAGAGCCAGCCTGAGGAAAGCACTCTCAAGGGAAAATAGTCTCAAAAGAGAGTTACAACCAACCATCGTTTTGAAGTTTTTTTGTCACAAAAGGAGACTATGTACTAACACACAGTGCTACAATAGCCTAGAGACAACCTTCTCATCTTTTTTAAGGTATACTTCTATGAGTTCTCTAAAGAAGAATGTGCCACCACTTAATAACAATCAAATTACACACTATTTTACCAATTCAAACAGTTTACATTTTCCTAAAAAGCCCTGACCAAGGCAACCTGGCACAAGAGGACATTCAGACCACCTGCCGAACGTACTAACTCCATCCTGCCACCCCTTTATGACGTTGGTCCATAACAACATGAAATAAAAGCAGCAACACCTGTGAAGGTCAGCACTTCAGTAAAACAACCCCGTGTGGTAACAGCTGTCTGTCCTTCACCAGGGTTGGGGGGGGGGAGAAGTAGGCAAAAACTCCCTCATTTATACCCATTATCAGGTATCTGAAAGACAGCATTTTCCTTACCCAGAGCACAGCAGCCTCCATAGAACACACTACACAGAACACAGTTACTACATGTAAATCATTAAGCCACAGGGAAAGACAGAAGATAGTATTTTTTGCCACTTCACCACCTGTAAAAAATGAGTAAAATTCTAGAGATGGAAGTTTTTCAATTATTTAAAAAAAAAGAAAAAATTAAAAAAAATCAACCCCCAAACCAATCAACTAAAAACCCCCAAAAAACCAAACTACACCCCCCTCAAAACATTAAATCTTTTTCTCTCTCTGCCTTATTACCATCTGGGGAGTGAGACAGAATGATTTATTTGAAATTGCTTTGGTTTCCACAGGCTGCTCTTCGCTAATCAATCGTTTCTAGTAGAGGAGGCAACTAAGCTACTGCAGTTCACTCAAACCATTTGCTGATGCACCTACCTGCATTTTTTTCATATTAAAAATTCCTTTAAATAATTACATAGCATTAAAACCTGACTGATTGCGTATGAATACATAAGAAGATCCCTCTAAACATGAGGAGGAACTTCTTTCCTGTGAGGGTGGCAGAGCCCTGGCAGAGGCTGCCCAGGGATGGGTGGTTGGAGTCTCCTTCTCTGGAGACATTCAAACCCACCTGGACACAGAATCACAGGATCTTCATGGTTGGAAGGGACCTTTGAGATTGAGCCCAACCACACGTTCCTGTGCAACCTGCTCTGGGTGGCCCTGCTTTGGCAGGGGGTTGGACGAGATGATCTCCAGAGGTCCCTTCCAACCCCATAACATTCTGTGATTCATTCTGTGAATATTCAAGTAGCATTCTGGTTTTCCGAATTATTCTGAAAACTTAAATTACAGATCTAGAAGCGTAAAGCCTCCAGTTTCAGTTCCTAGTTGTTTATTTTCTCTAGTAGAGGAATCACAGCATGGGGTAGTCTTCAGAATAAAATACTCAATAAGTGATCTGGAGTAAGCCTGAACGAACCGTTTGGACACAGCTTTTATTTCTGACATTAGGAAATAAAACTTCATTTGCGGCATGCTTCAGAAATTCTTATTTACCTATTGAGAGCATAAAACGTGAGAAGACAGACAACAGAACAGATCAATTAGCTTAACACACTACTTTCTGCTGACTAACTCATTTTATATTTTCTTCCTTAGTTATGGCCAGGCAACACATAACCTGCAGGGCTGCTCCCATACATTCCCATCGTAGCTCCCATATGACCAGGCAGAGTGGCCCAGCTATCACTCCCACTTCATTATCAACATTTTAACAGTCAGACTGCTTTAAAAAATAGTAAATAAATCTGCAAACAGTAACATAAATGGCTGCAGAGCAGATTATTCCTGCTGAAAACAGTACATATATTTATCCTGTTTCTTTTGCGGTAAATTTTGTGTCTCTATATAACCTGAAAGACTCTACACATATAACAAATATATCAAGACAAACACAGAGTAATATTGAAGCATCTAGTTCTGCCTCTGTAAAAGTTGTGATGCATAAATTAGGTGTTCTTTTCATTACTGCACCTTTAGAATTATCTTGCAAGTTGGGAAATACTTTAGCACAACTCAAGGTATAAAGAAATTACTTTAAATATTCCCATTTTGATTTGTAACCCCTATTGGTTTTTATTGATGGTGATAAGTGCAATTAGTTTTCAGTAAGAGTTATTGCTTCCATTATTTCTAACAATATTTCAGCATTGAAAAACATGCTATCTCTAGGGCCACAAAAATAACCCAAGAAATAGAAAACAAGTTCTTGAGACACAAAGAACAAGAGGGTCAAGAGCAGAGATGCTCAAGTAGATCACAGTTCACACCTGAAATGGAAGACTCTTCTGCCTCTCTGTGAAAGTACATGATCTTTTACACCAGAGAAAACCATTTTTGGAAGTCACTTAACATCTAAACAATATTCCAAAGTGAAAAAAAATTATCCTGCCCACTCAAAATTTTAATTCTTTAAAAGAAGGTATAACATGAGTTCTTCACAGCTGAACGTGGAAAATTCTGTTTCCTCAACAATAAAGAGCTTCATGCAGATAAACAAGCTATGATTAAAAAGACACACAGACACCTTCCCCCAAAACGGTGGCCTTCAAATTTTATTCTTAAGCCTTTTTCAGGCTGTCATTATAACTTTACATTTTGTACAGTATTTTGTGTACAAAGATTCTATGTATCAAGGGAAAGAGTTACCTGTAATAAGATTCCATGTATATTAGGACTGTTGCATTTGCACACATGATATTTAAAAAAATCTCTCAGACAAACCATGTAGAAATAAGTATGCAAAAAAATTGCAAACAAAAACATTGAAGTAGCTAAAATTAAAAAGACCTCTGTGTGAACCACACAGTCTTGCTCAGTTTCTACTAGGCTATTGCAGCCAAGTAATCCTTAACCTCGGTTGGAGTGAGCCTCCTAAAACCAGCTTCGTTACAGATGCCAACTTCAATGTTGTCTTCTGTCATCTGCCCTTCAAAGCTCTCCTGTTAAAGAAAAGACAGTTCAGGGAATCACATCCATGATGTCGTAACAGCAAGAAACTTCTTTCTTAAATATTTTGCTAACCTTTAGTGTTAAGATAGCTGTGTGAATGGCATCTTCAAGCTCCAAATCTTCGTTGTATCTGTAAATAGAAGTTCACATATTTCAGCATGGGAAATGATCTTTCCAAATCCTAATAATCCTAGAGCTTCTAAAGACTCAAACGCTACTAAAACCTTCCTATTTCTGATACAAATATTATCTGTAATCGCTCTGATATTAATAGTTGCAGTTATTATTTGCAAAAAAAATATAATTCACTACACTTCCTACTGAAACCATATAGAACAGTATTTCTGCAAATACGCTGAATATAATAATGTTTATTGCATTGAAATAATTCTCCACAAACACAAGAGTTTAGATAAAGCAAATTTCCTGTGCAGGTGTAAATAAGTAAAACCAGGAAGCATTCTACCCTAAATATTTTAAAGCTTTGTTCTGATAATCTGAAAGCCTCTATTTTTTATTTTTTTTTTTAATCGGGCTGTTTACATGGAGCTTGAACAAAACAGTGTCCTTTCAGACAAGCATCAAATACGTTACCTTTTCTCAAGGAATGTCTTCCCATTGACGTAATTCTTCCCCATGGCTGTTGCTTTCCAGGCAAAGTAAGCTCCCTGGAAAAGCAACCATCTCTTGAGTTCTTTTGTGTAACTGAGTCAAACGATACGCAATCGATTACTTGGTAAAAAGTACAGAAGCTATTACGAAAACACGGGATGTTCTGACAATATAGGAGACTATTCTGGATCACATCCAGATTAATTTGATATGGAAAAACATGCAAATTGTAGAAAACATTTGTATAGGTCCCCACCTACTTTGAAAGATGGATTTAGTAAGTTGTTAGCGTAGTTTTGATTTGGGATTCCTTCAACAGAAATAGTTCATTCGTCCTTGAGAATGATACAGCCAGATCTTTCCCGACGTTCACTCCATATATTCTTCTTTTTCAAGATTAAGTAATGTAAACAACTGGTTGCAAATCAGCCATCTGATTTATCTTAGTTACTAACAGGATATTTAGCCACCACTTCATTCTCTTCTCTGGCATGAAGACCAACAGCAGTTCTATGCGTCCATCAAGTTGCCTTACACAAGACATCTCCATTTTGCAAAATACTTTTTACATTTGAGCATCAGGTAGTAATTAAAATTTCTGAAGCCTATCCATGATCATGATTTTGGTTTGATGTGAAGCACATCAATTCACACATCCATCAAAGGACAGTTTTTCCAGAAGTGCAAACACAGCAAATAAACTCACTTAAATTAACCACTGTCATTAAAGCATATGCATTAAATGTCACAATGCAACAGACTTTGGCCTCCAGTTTAGGGAAAAACTATTTGAGCAGCATAAGCAGTCAATTTTTTTTTTTTTTTTTTTTTCTGGTACTTTCTGCAGAATGCCTCCCTTTATCAACCTTTTCAGCTGCTGAAGTAAACTTGAAGCTACACGCAGACCCCCATAGCATTGGTCTCCACTGTGACCAGCTCATAATCCAGCATATGCTGTACACCCCAATTCGGCTGGTGCTGGAATCGGACTGTCCTCATCTCCCTTCTCTTTGGGACTGTAACTCCACAAGCCCAGCGTTCCACTGCCTTGGAGCAAACAGGACACAAGCCAGCTCTCAGGATGTTCAGGCACATCTTGGAAACACATCAGGTAAATGAGGCTGTTTATGAGAGATCTGTTATAGCCGGTTCAATAGTACGTAATTTAAGACTGTGTTTTAGACTAAGAGTGGGGACTTTCATGTAGTGGGTTAATACATACATGACCTTTAGCACATCCTGACCTTCCTCAGCCTGAGATAATGTTCCATAACAAATTTATTGTGTCGGGGAGATGATTTGTCAGCCAGCAGAAGTAACTGGTAAGAACAAAAAGGGGTAGGGACTGAGAGGAGTCTGCCAGTTGGGAATGCTCTTTTATATATTCTCTGCATCTAGATTGTAATTTTTTATGTGCAATGTCAGAATCCCCACCTATCCTGTGACTGAGCACTGATGGATACTTCTTGCTTTACTTATCTTCTGTCTGGTCTTGTAGTTTGTCAATGGCTGTCCCTTTAGACTATAAGCCGGTGAGAGCACAGACCCTTGTCTGCTTGGTTCTGACCTACTGATGCCCAACAGCAGCTATATTTATAATGCTATGTAAGTTAATAGGTAATAATTCATCCATAAAACAAATTCTCCCTGCTCAGAATGTTGGCAAGCAATAATATGCAGCTTCAGAAAATTTTTGCACAAGAAATTCTTCATAAATGCAGATATGTATATCCATTCTGATCATAAAACTTTGGAAAGCAGAGTGATAGTATTTGAGGTTTTAAGTTACTTTATTGCACTGTAATTATTTTCTCTATCTTAAGACATCTAACACAGAAAAGTCTTTTACAACAATACTTCGCATCTTTTTAAACAGAATTGGGGCTCTTATCAGAGCAGGGAATGTGCTTAAAGAAAGTACTTCTAGTGAATGTTTACTTGACTAAAAGAGGCATTGTCAACGGCTATATTTCTTTTTTTTCAATTGCTTTTTGAATGTTTATAGACCTCACCTTTTATGTATGATATGAATGTAATAGAAATTTAATGTAAAATGACCTTTGAAGGAGTGGATACAGTTTCTTTAGGACTTGCAGCCACCAGTGGAAGCCCAAACTCTCAAACACAAACATTCTGATGTGACTGTGTGTGTTAAGTGAAACTGTCACACCAGTCTGTACTGGACTTTTGAATATGAAAATAAGCAACTAACTAGCCACAAATCTGCAGCATTAATATAGTAAATACATTTCTCAGCAAGAAATGCAGTAGAGCAAGCAACAGTGAGGTTTTGGAGCGCTGCACTGTTTAATCTTCTTTTCCCTCCTTTTTGCCTTTACTGCATTTTCTCTTTTCTTTGCAAAATGGGAAAGAAAAGATGCAAATGAGAAAGAGGAAACCAATGAAATGATTTTTACTGATACAACATGTATTGGTGTTGGAAGTCAAATCAGATAATTTTTGCTTATAATTTTTGCATGCGATCATAAAGATTTTATTTTTTGAA
>NW_015090874.1:0-493 GCF_001431845.1 Calidris pugnax | reverse complement strand
GACACACCACAGCTCAGCTATCATCCCGCCTTTCCCAGCAGCTCAGGATGACTCCCCAGCCTATGGCGTGTGGATCCAAAGTTTGCTAAACCGTTCCTCCCAGGGCTCGCTATAAAGCGCTACCAGTGACGAGACAGAGCTCAGGTTGGCCCCACAGTGACTCTGGCTCGCACCACCAGGAGAAGACACAAGCAGCGACTGCGCTCGGGCCCCAGGTCAGCGACAGAGATGGGGCAGGACCCGGGACTCACCTCAGCCCCCGCCTCAACCCCCGGCTGGCCTGCAGCCCTTCGCCTCACCAAGCCTCCCGGCAGCTCTCCGCCCCATCTCAGGGGAACACGAAGCGGCCAGCTCCCCATCCCTTTCCCCACACCCGCCCCTACTGCAGGGGCCCAGCCACCCTCGGCCCTCAGCGCCGGCAGGCCCGGCTCCCGCCGACCTCGCCGGGGAGGCATGACTCTGCAATAGTCCCCGCTCCGTCCTGCGCCGCCGC
>NW_015090873.1:1910977-1928025 GCF_001431845.1 Calidris pugnax | reverse complement strand
GAGACACTTAAAGGATGTTTAGTAAAAATGTTGTCCTTTACGAAAAGCTGGCCTTAACATCTAGCTTGTGCTTGATTCAACTTGATGTTGAATACATTGATACTCTTACATCTTTAACCAACTGAAATCTTGTGAAAGAAGTAATTTTTTTAAAACATCTTTTTTTTTTTTCATAATTGATGGTGATGTTTATAAGTAAGTGTATTTTCCCCTTCCCCAGTGGGCAAATGCTCCTTTGTGATGGTCTGTAATGGATTTATCTCCCCACAGCGGTTCTAATTGGAGAGAATGATTGTTTCTTGATGTTCCCAAGTGGCAGAAAACAGCATAAAAATATAAGTGAATCTGCTTAGTTTATTAGCAACAAAATAAGTATATTTCTTGGCATTGCATAATTAGAAATTATAGAACCATAGTAATGGTGTTGCTTCTGTTGTTATTGCCATTTTCTTGCATTTTACTGGAATTAAGGTTGTAAGTAACTTGTAAACTAGTTACAGAATAACTCCTCATCGTGGAAGAAAATATTGTGATACCTGGAAAGTCAGTGTTGGTTGAACAGAATGAAATATGGTTAGAGGATCCTACAAACTTTAACTCTCCTTGGTAGTTACATATCCTCTCCTTGGGGGTTATATACCAGTGGAAGAGTTGTGGGGGGTGTAGTTGTTTTGCTTAGTCTAATATAGAGCATTGGGCTGAAGAGTGACACCCAGATATGATAAGCAGTTCTTCTTTTAAGCTTGTACACATGTTCAGTTATGTTGCTTGTTAGAAGGAATAAATAGTATAGGCTTAACCCAGTATATTCCTTGAATGCTTGATTATAGTCTTTCCAACCCTTGTCATGTGTTAAAGAAAAATTTTTTTTTTTTTTTTTTTTCTTCTCTAGGTCACCTTTACAAAGAGGAAGTTTGGATTAATGAAGAAGGCATATGAGTTGAGTGTACTCTGTGACTGTGAAATAGCACTCATCATTTTTAACAGCTCTAACAAACTCTTTCAGTATGCCAGCACTGATATGGACAAAGTTCTACTTAAATACACAGAATACAATGAGCCCCATGAAAGCAGAACCAACTCAGATATCGTTGAGGTAACAATTTGAAAAGACACATCAGTTTTCTTGTCTCCTTAATAGTTCAAATATAGAACAATGTAGAGTATTTTAAGATATTTTAACCAAATGTGTTTAATAACTTGAAAACCTTGTCATTAAATGTAAACTACTGTTTTTAGTCTGGTTTTTCTAAGGCAATAAGTTGTCTTTGCAGCCATGTTGTTTTCCCATCTGCCCTGCACCCCCTGCCAGTTTCTGGGAAATGTGTTTGATTTCAACCACATTTGGCAATGGAAATAGAGGTGTGAAAGATGGTTGTTTTTCTGGGGGAGGAAAGGGGGGAAGTGTTCAAGGTTTTCTTGGAAAAAATCAATTGGATGGAAAATAAGGTCCGAAGAATGTCCTCAGCCTAAAAGGCAATTACTGTTGGCCCCTTTTCTAAGGTAGTAGCTGCTTTACCAGTCAAATATTGTGCACAGTCAGATTAGCCACAGCCCCTGCTGCCCCCTGTTCAGCCAAAAAAACCAACCCCAAAAGTGAATATATGGAGCAAATGAGCTTAATTAAATTTGTTGTCTAGTCACACTGCATGTCAGGTAAAACATAACAGTAGAATGACTGCAATTTCTGCAGTAATAGAATGGCATAACTATATTTACTCAAAGGTATTGGTTTCTTCTACTTTTATTAAGCTTGTGCTTTAAATAGAAACTCTTTCCAGTACATAATTTCTAAATTAGGTGCAGTAGAAATCAAGGATTTTCTTGGCAATAGGAGCCTTTATGTACTCTAACTGCATTTCAGATAAGAGTCATGTCTCCAGTAGGCCTGTAAATAGACCAAAACAGGTGGCTGACTTAAGTGTTTCATTTAAATTCTGAAGTTGTCTTCCGAACAAATGCCTTGCTTTTTAGGAATGATTTAGGAATAGTGATTAGCCTTGTATAGCTGACGAGGCTATTGCCAAGGGGATCACAGAGTACAGGGAGGATACTAGATGATCTTGTAAATAAATTTTCAACAAAAATCAGATTGACAAAACTGAGAAGTAGACAAATGCCTTGTATTTCTTTCTGAGAAGATTCTCTGTTAATTTGTCAACCACCCCAACTTCTGTCCTTAGTGTTGAATACTAAGGAGAGGGATAATACAAGCTTTGAAGAGTTGAAGGAATATTGCTTAGTCACTGGATTAGTATAAATAAGGAATAGCCGTGGTAGAGGAAGGGAGAACCTAATTCTTTCAAGATGAGCTTTTAACTGTGACAGATGTGAATTTGAGATAGGGATATGAGCAAGTGGGTTAGCCAGGCTGACTCCTGTTCTGCATCTGAGGCCTCTTTGTATTAAGACTTGTGGAAATAGAGCTTCTTCACATTTTAAGGACTAAGAACCTCTTCCAAAATAATTTCTATGCAAGGCTGCCTGAAGTTTTTTCATTCTTTTTTTTTTTTTTTTTTTTAAGTCAGTGTCAAGTATTTGACCCCTGGCAACTACATAAAAAAAGTGCAGTCAGTAGCCAAGGGCATGTATGGTTTCTATTCTGGAGGAACATCCAAGGACTCATCTGCAGATTCTTTCTAATTTTCCTCTATGGGTTTACTGTATTAGACTAGTGTGAGATTTGGGACTTCAATTTTTCAAACATAGTATAATTTAGGAGTGAATCTCCCAGTCTCTTCAGATTAGCCCTGTGTGCTCTTCAGTCTGCTTGAAGTGTTTTTGTTTTTATTTTTTAGTAAAAAGTTATGTAGCTAGAAGGGAACGTGTACCTTTTTGGCAGGGAAAATAAGTTTTTTAAGTTTATGGCTGTGGTCTGGATAGGAAAGTTAAGTCAGTAGGCAGTCTCTTCAGATTAGCCCTGTGTGCTCTTTAGTCTGCTTGAAGTGTTTTTTGGTTTTTATTTTTTTATTTCTTAGTAAAAAGTTATGTAGCTAGAAGGGAACGTGTACCTTTTTGGCAGGGAAAATAAGTTCTTTAAGTTTATGGCTGTGGCCTGGATAGGAAAGTTAAGTCAGTAGGATGAAATATTTACAAGCTCAATATATATAAGGTAGAGTGATGTCTTCTCTCTGGATTCCAGGAAAAAGATTTGTACTGTATTTCAGAGAGATACTCCACAGTTTCATTTTTTGCAACTGGTTGCTTTTCAGATTTGCTCTGCCTGTGTGATAACTTTGTAGTGTATTAGCTATTGTTCTTTAGGCAATTAAGAGACATAATTCATGGTTGGGTTTGGATGGTTTGCTTCCCACTAAATAATGTCTTTTATTTAGAAAAACGTTCCCTTTCAGTGGAAAATTACCTGGTTTTTTGCTTTACAACAGAGCTGAATTGGTTCAGTGTCTTTAGGCAATTAAGAGACATAATTCATGGTTGGGTTTGGATGGTTTGCTTCCCACTAAATAATGTCTTTTATTTAGAAAAACGTTCCCTTTCAGTGGAAAATTACCTGGTTTTTTGCTTTACAACAGAGCTGAATTGGTTCATTGGAGAATATGATGTGCTTTGGAGCAGACGCAGTGACAGTTACAGCATTAGGTAGGGAAGAACGTGGGAGAAGAGATGGGGGAAGAGTAGGACTCCTGTATTTAAGCAGTAGGAAGTTGCCAAAAAGCTCGCTGCTTCATGCAATTTCACCATTGACAGATGCTTGTGGCATGAGAGAGGTGAAGTTACAGCACCTGCATTTTGGAAATGTTCTGAAAGAGAAAGAACAGCCTAAAATGGCTTCTCTTTATCACGCCTAGGTAGAAACAGTATTTTAACAAATAAAAATTACACCCCCCCAATCTGACGAATATATACTAAACTAATTTAGAATAAGTAATTCCATTTTATGTAGTTATAGCTGATGTATGTATCTTAGTTAACATTTTAGTAATTCAGTTGCCTCTTTGAATATGACAGATGGTATTTATTGTGATGGAGGCTCACCGTGAAACTAGTCTTGACCCACTGTGTTCCTGATATGCATGACAGGAGGGTTTTTTTTGCTGTGCTAGAAGAAAACCTAATTCTACACAGCTCAGAAGCTGCATTAGGGAGGAAACAAATCTCCTGTTACTTATTTGCAGTACTGGGTAGATGGTAATGTTGTAAATGATTAAGTAAAATTGATGAGACATCTTCCCCTTATAGTTGGCTCCTGTTCAATTTTGGCATAGGAATTGCTTTTGTATGCCCAGAGCTTGGTGTCTTCTGTTGCTGCTGGAACGTTTGTGTGAAAACATAGTAGGAGGGAGAGTACTGGCATCTTAAATGAATGCTAGAATTTTTTTTGGTACATGCCCTTATGTCTTTCACTGTACGTGTTATTGTAGATGTGAATGCTCTGTTGCTGTCCTGTACTTACTCTTTCCTAATTTTTTGTCCCTTTCATGTGGTCCCATTTTTCTTTTTGATTTATGTTAATATTTCCTTTTCCCCTTCCTTTTTTTTTCCGTTCAATTTCTAGACAGTCTACCTATCAATAAATTGATGGCTTCTATACCTGTTTCTTACCATGGGGTTTTCTTGTCATGGTTTTGTTTTTTTTTTCTTTCATAGCTGCTTGGTAACTAGTAATTGGTAATGGGTGTAAGCAATATGTTTTTTCTGCCATCTTGGCAGAATCACAGACTTTGGAATAGCTGGAATTGGAAATTACAAAAAGGTCCTTTTAACGTAAGCTTAGTTTTCTATCGGTAGTACACTTGGGGATGGTCCATTCCCTGGCATTTGGTACTTTGGAAATTAAGGGAGAAGATCTTGTAACAGATGGCCTGTACACAGTTTTAAAGGATAATTTGTGTGGTATTTTTGAGCCAGAACTCAACCTTTTGTGATCTTCAGCATCTTTGCTGTGTTACAGCTTTAGAAAAAAAAGGGGGGGAAAAATAGGGAAAACAGAATTGTTTGAGTGTTTCAAACTTTAGAACATACATAGGTCTGTAAAAAAAACAAAAAAAACAAACAAAAAAACAACCAAAAACAAACCAAAAAAACTTCCTTGCTTATCAGGATCAGGTGTGATTTGTCTAGGGGGGGTGTTTTACATTAATTTCTGCATTCCTCTGAAATATGGAAGGTGAACACAGCTGATGGTGGTGTTCAGTAAAACTTTGCTTATGCTTGCTGGTCGCCTGACCTTTTACTAAAAAGGTATTTACTCAAGAGGTGGTGAGTGTAATGTTTCCTTAAAGTTTCATGAAAGGGAAAGAAATGTATCTTCTGTTGAAATTCCAAAATACCCTTCATATGATTTTCAGAAATATAAATTACCCTTCCAAAAATTCTTTGATGTTTCTTGCTGTTGGAGAACGTGGTTCTTTTCACATCAGATGAGAGAGTTTTTGTTCTGTTGTACACTAAGCTTTCCTTTGTCTTATTTTTTCATAGTGATTTGAATGAAAGCTAGTGCTCTTGCACAGGTTAGGTGGACCATGTAGGGATGTTGGAAAAAAAAGTGACATTTTCATTCAGCGTGTGCTTTGAATTCTTGAAATATTAGGATCATGTATTTAGTTTTACAAAGCCGCAATGGCATAGTTGAAGACTGTGACACTGAAGTACTGTCTGTGTTTTGAAGGACTTTCCGTAGGTGTTCCAGCATGTGATGCTTTAATGTTCAGGAACTTTTTTCTGTAATGCATTATTCTTGTCAAGTAATTATTTTTCCTGAAGAAAGTAGCAGAGTACTTCTGCAGAGTAAAATGGGAATAATTTCAGGTTTTGTCAGCATTCTGCATCCATATGGTCGACAGAATGTTTTAATGTATAAAAGACAATTTGAGACCTTGAGCGTTCATCCTTTTTTGATCCAAAGGAAAAGAGAGAAATGAACAGATATTCGTACTCAATCTTCTTTAGTGCAGGGGCTGTTAAGACTGTTACAGATTCTCGCCAAGGCAACGCTTCCATGTTGGGTCCTTCTGTCCCTCAAGAGGGCTTCAGAAAGCAGCAGCCATTCAGTTGTTCCCTCTCTTTCAGCCTTGCTTTTTTTGGGATTCAAGGGCTGAAAACAGGCTCTTCTTGCCCGTTTAGCTCAACTTTTTTATCTCTTTTCTACATTTTGATGTTCCTTGAGTGATACAGCAAAACGGGGTTTATTTAGCCTACACTTGGCCGTGGGTGGGTTGTGCGTGTTCTGTCCTATCACCTCATCAAACGGAGGTGATTTGATTTTAAGGAGCCTGTCTAAAATGTGACCTACTTTGCTGGTTGGCATCTGTGCCCATGAGGATTTCAGATAGGTGTCAGTTAATGAGCCTCTTTCGTGCTATATAGTTTAATGCTGTTTTCAGTATAATGTGCTGTATGAGGCTTAGGTTATGCCCCAAGTATTGACAGCTGTCCTTGAAATATGCAATAATCTGTAATAAGTCATAACTAAAAAGTGTAAAAAAATAAATTGATCCTAAACTATGTTGTGTAGTTACTGTAAACATACTCAATCTTGTGAAAAGGCTGCTGTGTTGCAATAATCTCAGTTGTTTCGTGGTTTAAGTTACAGCAGGTGATTTGAATCTTTGTATTAAATCTCTTAACGTGGGAAATGCTGACTCTAATAGGAAGTAATGATTGTGATTCCTTGGTGTGATAAGTGGTCGTGTCATAGTTCTGTCAGAAAAAAGACAAGAAAGCAGGTAAATGTCCCTGCTACTACTTACAGTAATGTAAGTGAACCAGTTTAATCTTCCAGAAGCTGTATTCAGGGCACCATCTTGCATTAAAATACCAAATGGGCACTCTATTTATCTCTGCCTTTTCACAAAATTTTAATGATGAGCTCTTATAGGAGCAATACATGTTCTTTAGTTATAGACATAGATAGTATCAGAGATGCAATTGTCAGATCGTAGCTCTGAGTAAGCCTGTAGAGCTCATCTGCACATGTGGAGCCTTCAGCATAATGAAGCAGATGCATCTCCACAGCCAGATGGAGCATATGCCAAAAGACAAGTGTAACACAGTGTGGGGAGCATAAACAGAAAAGTTGGTGTTGAAACACTATGTTTATAAACCAAAAGCTTTTTGGTTTTGTGTTTTATCCAGTTTTCTCCACCTCCCCAGCATTGCTGCTTTTCCAGGCTATGGATTACTAAAATGTATTTTGAACTGTTATTGATGTGTCGTATAGTATTAGTTCATAGCTTCTTTTATTAAACTTAGGTGAACTTCAAATGAAATTGAAGAGCTGGGAATTGTACCTCAATATATGTGGATGCACATACACAAAATTGGATGAGAAAGATATTCAGTTAATTAATCCAGTTTCCTTCCTTGGTAGATACCTAATGTATCCCATCTAGATATGCATTTAACGAGCTATTTGGGCTCACATCCTTCAAAAACACATTTTTTGAAATGTTTTATAAAAAGTTACATGGTAAGTTTTCAAACATGTTGTTACACATGTTTTTAAACATGTTACAAAGAGAATGCTCTACAATCAGTTTCAATTGAAAATGAAAACTGATGCTTAATGTAGGTGACTAAAATTTCCTCCAAATTTACATGAAATATCAACATGGCTTTATAGAGCTGTAATAGTGCTGAGAGGTCATACCATGAATTGTTGATGGTTAAATGCACACTGGAGTTTGTGGGAAGGTTGACAATACTGATTAATTAATGTTATTTCGCATTCCTTCATATTTGATAGATGGAGAATTGCCAGAAGTGGGCCAGACTTCGGGGGGGGGGCAGGGAGGAGTGGGAAATGAAGTAAAAAGCAAAAAGCTTTGGACTGATAGAAGAATAAGCATGGGTACTATGAATAGCATTATCAAGTGTTTTTGTTGTGTGGACCACTGGCTTTGGTCTCCAAATAGCATGGACAATACTGTGGAGATAAGTGGTATACATTTAAAAGAAGGGAGAAGTTTAAAAGTGGTTTCAGGGAAGTAAGGAAATGACTTTGTATCCTGCTCATGATGCTGAGAAAACGTAGGCATTATTGGACTTGATTTGCGGAATGATTATGTAAATGTAATTATACTGCATATAAAATTCCAAATAATTTGAGATGGCGCACAAATGCCTTTGAGACATTTTAAGGAGGTGATTGAGGAGGATTTATGTATGGTTAAGGACTAAAATCTCACTCTTAGCTTACCTTAAAAAGAGAGGAAATGCATAAAACCTGAAGTGGTCTGGAATATGATTAATCAAAAACATATATACACACATATTTTTATAAATATAAATGTATAGTAGCTTGAATCTATTTTTTTTTTCTAGCAGAAGTGTTTACTGAAAACCTGGCTTGTAAACATGTTATGCTTTGGGGTTTTATTTCCCACTCAGGAGTTGGGAAGAAACAGCTTCCTTGAAAATTTAAAGTGTGATCAAGGTAGAAAGTATTTATTTTGAATACAGTGACAGAAGACACCTGTGTATTTTGTCTTGAGCAGAATATTTTCCACGTATAATGGTGACTATATCTTTTTCTTTTTTTTTTTTAATTTGGGAGATTAAGTTCAACAGTTAATCGCCAAAGTAATTTTGAGCTGTTTACTGTTATCATTAATTAGTCCATTCTTGCATTTGTTAATATTGTTCTGTTTTAAAATACTCTTTTAATTCTTTGGCTGTGCTGAAATTGCTTTGGGCAAACTGGTGACTAATGTTGACATGTCTTTTTTCTTTTTTTCTTTTTTTTTTTTTTTTAAATTACAGATTGTTGGTGACTTTAAGAAAGTTGACAGCACTAGTTTTTGTTCCTATTTAATGTTATTTTGTGTTCCTTTGTTTCTGCTGTATAAAGAATTGCCAAAAGTAGGATAGACATTAGTTATTTTTTTTAACAGCTTTGGCTTGCCTGCAAATAATCTAAAGCTAGACTTCCCTTATTTATAAACCAGTGATTAAACTTAGTGGTTTAGGTTTAAGAATACTAGATTATTTTTTTTTTTCTACCTTCTAAAACAATGCTGGAGTTTTAAACTTACCATGCTGTACTGGTATTCTGAAACTCAAAGAATTCTACTTCTAGTCACTAATTAAAGCATAGATGTATCTATATGTATATATGAAGTTTGTCTGGAATGCATCTTTGTATCTAGCTTCTGCAGTCTCTGGCTGCTAATGGTTGTGGTTAGCTGTGTACCACCACTAGTAATTTGATGTAGTTTCAGTTCAGATTGCTCTCTGTCCTTTGACAGTCTTATGACAGTTATACTAGTGAGATTACTTTAAGGCTATGAAATGAAATTAGCTGTGATATTCTCCTTTTTTTTTTTTTTAATGAACAGAAAAAGCTTATCACTTAATTGATGAATGACAGTTTACGTGGCTGTACATCAGTAGAATCTCAGATTGAATCAGATGGCTTTTCAGAAGCTGTGCTGCTGTGAGGACCTTAAATTGATGTCAAATACTAGTAGAAGACCTCTGTATAATACCAAAAACTCTGCAGAAGCAGCCCTGCTGATAGGTGATGTGGATATGTTTTAAGAACCAAGATAACTTTGTATCTCATCTAGGAGATACACCAAGAATTTGAGTTGGTCATAATAGCATGTTTTTGTCTTTAAGAATTTTTTTTCCCCATTTATATTTATCTCTCTTTAAAGGGGAATAGATCATATCATAGGTCCAGATGTC
The DNA here is from genome assembly GCF_001431845.1 of Calidris pugnax. NCBI lineage: Eukaryota > Metazoa > Chordata > Aves > Charadriiformes > Scolopacidae > Calidris > Calidris pugnax. The sequence continues at coordinate 1,918,377 of NW_015090873.1, read as the reverse complement.
ACTAGTAAAAGAAAATAACTAAATCTTTCCTCTCCTCATGACAAGCTATCAGTGGTTTGACCTGATTGTCTTAATGACATGGTTAATTGTCCCCTGAGCTCGATGCTTGGCCAGTGTTTTAAATTCTGTTCATGGCCCAGAGATTATTTCTTCCCCCTCTTCCTTTTCCACCACCTTTTTACAGTTATTTGGTGAGAAAATGTAACTAATACATTAAACTTTTTCCCTTCCTTTCCTTCCTGCCATCATCAAATGCTGGTAACTTTTTTTCCTGAATTTGACATGAAACCCAAGATAACAATAAATAGATGTAGCTTAATAGGTATGGTAAATGAATTTTTAATGTCATAGTCTGGAAGATGCAAGTTCTAAGCAGAGCTGGAGTAGTGCTAGTTGAGACACTTAGGTAGCAATTTTTCTGAGCACAGATAACCATTTTCTTTGAAACAATTTAAAGTACGGCTTGATTCGGTTCCTGTCAGTACCTGCATATGGAGCTACAAGCTCCATATTTATATATTTATATGAGCTACATCATTAGTAAAGTTCCCAGAGATGTGCTGGAGTTCTAAGAACGGTTCTGAACGTGACAGCCATGACTTTGGCCATGACTGTTCATTGTCCTGTCCTGCCAGTCAGTGGTACAAGCCTGTCATTGGAATCCTAGAGTGTAGACTATATCTAAATAGAAAGTAGTACTATTTAAAGGTTCTTTCCTCAGTTTCTAGTGGTAACATGAGGAGTTAAAGTTTTGGTTTGGGTGATGTAAGAATTTTAAGTGTCTCATTGAGCTCCGGATGTATTAACCGTTAAAGATAGAAATAGCTAACAATGCTAGTGAATACAATATTTTGGCTTTTAATTGCACAATGTTAACTACTTTTAATTTGTGAATTTGTGCTTTCATATGCAGCATTTGTAATTGGAATAAATAAAAATTTTCAACAGCCCAAAGCAGTAAGAGCAAAAGTTGTCTTAACTGTACATGTGTAACTTACTAGGACGAGGTTTGAGTCAAGAAAACTTGCTTTTGTTCATAGTACTGTAGAACACTTAGACTGGGGCCTTACGATGTAGAACTTGACACTAGGTGGAATCTGTGTCCTTTTTTTTAGGTTATGGCTATTGTATTTCTTATGTGTTTCCTATGAAGATTACTCTTGAGTTGGGTTTATATTGCAAATTAGGAAATAGTAGTACCGTATTTACTCCACTCATCCTCATATATCTTTATTGAAATAAAAACTTTGAAAAGCAGAAGCTAAATATATCAAATGTTGCAGACATTTGTAAAATAAAGAAGCAACTTAAATGGGAGTGACTGAGAGTGTTTTGAGAGATTCTTTGAGGATCTATCTTTTTTTTTGACCCCATGAGGGTTTGTTGGGGTGATTCCTACATGCTGTACCTCTTACTTGCCATCCTCCTTTAGAAGCAAAGGGTGGCTAAGGCTCCATGTTTATATGTTTGTATAACAGACTTTGATAACACATTCCAAAGAATAAAAACTTAATGAAAACAGGTATTTTTTTTAAGTATTGCATTCTAACTTCTATTCTTGGTAAATAACACATACTCCTCATTTTCTTTGGAGACTGTTTTTAGAATTTGTTTAAATAGGTGCTGCTGTTCAGCTACATAAAAACAGAGGTATGTTCAGAAGTCCCTTCTAAGGAACAGTGTCCTGTAAACGTATTGTCTAAGTCCATTTGGTTCTGGGCCAGTTGCCAGCCTTGAATTCACTAGGTCCTTAGGATGATAAAACAGACGATAGTTCATAGTTATCACTGTAGTCGACTGATGAAGGACTTGTGCTGTAGAGAACTTCTGCAGTTGAAAATGCCTTTTCACCAGAGAGGAGAGTAATAAAGCGCCAATTATTCTGTTCTAAAATGGAGTGATTCTCCTCTCTTATGAACTCCTGTATTTATTTCCCAGCTGTGCAAGTGGTGTTTTTCCAACTGCTTCTGCAGCGTGTTTGGAGAATGTTTTTGTTTTTGAAATTTCCAGGGTAAGACACACCAAGTCCAGTTCTCACACCCACTGCTCTGGAAATGCGTATCAAAGATCCAGTTCTGGATTTAGCTGTTTTGGAGACGTTGTGTTAAGTAGGATTGAAAATTGACTCTCAAGAAAATCTGTAACAGCTTACAGCTTGTTAATGCTGGAGTTCATGCAGGCAGTCACACAAAAGCATAATTATTTACTTGTATTAACAAGTTCTTCAAGCTGTGCTGGTTTCATGTATTCTGCAGCCCTTGGTGCTTTTGAAATTCTGTATTGACAGTTAGAAGAGTATATTTTTACTTTGCAATTTCAAAGCGAGGACTGTGGCATCTGTTAATCGAGAGCGAGTGACTTTGCACAAGCTGTGCATGGAAAGAACAGACCCCAGAACAATGCATCTCCTGGAACTGCAGCAAGATAAAGAACTGTTCTTTCTGATGCTACTCTTGATTTTAGCAGAGAGTTAATGTAACCCCAGCTTTTGACTTTAAAGCTCTTGTGGTTTTGATAGTGTCTTCAGCCCTGCCAATCTGTCAGTGGTTTACTGCCCTGCAGAAGGGACAGCAGAAGTGCTGGCTGCTTGATCATTGCTGTTCATCAACCACTATTTTAGCATAAACTCTCAAAAAGGAGGGAGAGGGTCAACTATAGGATGCTTCACTCCTAGTTGCCTTATGGACCTCGGCATGTTTCCATGCTATGTTTCTGTTGAGAAGTTTCTGATGCTTTGCTTTTGACTAATCTTAATTTTTCGGCCTTAAACTGATGGTGCTTCTGCAGAAGAGGGCTGGGGGAGTCTCTAGCCTCCAAGAAACACTGGCCTAGATCTTTGTACTGTCATAAAACCTCCCAGTCGTGTAACTGACATGTGGGTGTGATGAGATTCTTCTGATTGTATGATGGAGACTTGGTCATTGCCAGTGTTTTACTGCAAGGGATGTGGCCCATCTCGGCTGTAACACTCAGCACTTCTCTGCACAGAGGGCTTCGGATTGCTCCTTTCACCTGGTACCTATGTACCTGGTGACTGTTTTATCACCCAAATAAAGGAGGTATTTATGGTGTTAGTTCTTGTGCTACAGACCTATGAATCTCCTAATAGCCCTTATTATATCATATCATATCATATATCATTCTTGTTCCTCATAATACTTCTAAATCAATACACATACAGTGTTAATGTCTTTTTGTGACTTACCAGTGATAGTTATTACATCTTGTTAATATCATATCAGGGATGAAGTATTTCATGTGGGAGCTTACATGTCTGTAATTTATAGCGTAGACTATGGAATGTTAGTTAAGTTAAATTGGTAGTAGTGTGGATTTTAACATTTTGATGATGAATGTGAATAATATATTTTTAATTAAAAACTCCCAAATTTATTGAGAATACCGTGAAGATATTTTTAGACCAAAGCTCTTATTCTCAGAGCTTTTCCCACTGAAATCTCTTCTAACTGTAACAAACCGATGCCATTTAAAACCCTGCTGTTTTTTCCGTTAACTTCCAATTCAATGCTTGCTGAGTATAGTGACTTTTTAAAAAGAAAAAAAAGCAAGCATACCAGAGGCAGGCTTTTTTTGATGTGAATTACGCATAGTAAAGTTTATTTGTATTTTGCTGTCCCTGATTCCCATACAGTCTTTACTCTCTACCTCTCTAGGTCCCACCTTTGATTTTCCCCCACCTTTTCAGGTTAGGTAAGAACAGTCTTCAAAGAGGTGCTTTGGCTTTTGAATAATTGACTCTAAGTGAAGGTTATGTAAAGAAAAACACATTAAGTGTATTCCTTTGACACATACCTGAGAAGTTCAGTATTCAAAACACGAGTTGTGAAACACTTATTACACCTTTCTGTCTTCAAGTCCTACATTCTAATAATTTTAATTTGGTAAAAATAGAGATGTATCTGCTTGTACCCCACTTCTCTATCTCTGGAGAGCCTTGCTGCTTTCTTTTTGTACACGCTTATTTCAGCTGACATTTTCAAGTACCTGCTTTCAGTTCTCTTATTCAACTTGCTTGTTTTTTGCAGTTTTTTTGGTAAATATTCTGTAGTGATGTTATGAAGTGTGGTAATATTTGTATGCCTGTGCACACATGCACCACACCTGTTTAGTGCCCACACATAACTTGCAGCTATTTGTCTGTACAATGGGACGCCTTTTTAGGTGAAACAAAATGTCATTTCCGTACCAATATTAAAGGTAATTGAAGCTTGTTGTCATAGACATTACTGTAGCCAGTTCTCATAATCTTACAATTTTAACAGCCGTATAAGTCCTTAGAATCCTCCAAACATTTTCTTTGGAAGTAGTTACTATTTATGTTGTAATTGCTGTTTTGATAACACTAAGTTATCTCGAGTACCAAGACTTTGAAATAGTTTATCCTTTCCAATTTTCAAGCTATAAGGAGAAATTCAGGACAAGAAATGTTTGAAATAGCAATTTGATGTTCCTGCATAGACAGGTAGACCAAAAGAAACCCATTCTTTTTACATCATTAAATTGTAATCGGAGTTTGGAAAACTTTTCTTGGCACACCACGAGTAGGAGATAATATTTTTACTAAAGAACTTCTGAAAGATTATGAAGGATATTATGCAGATGGATTGCTACACTTGGAAACTTTTCATGTTCCATATGGCTTATCTGCAGTATACTGTTGCTGAAAGGAGGCATTCAGTCAGCTACTGCTGTTGCTGATTTATATTTTAACCATTGCAAATATGTGAAGAGAGTATATATGGGAGAGCTTGTATGTATATGGATATATTGTCACTTGAATAAGGATTGAAAAAAGCTTTTATATACCATAAAGCATATCTTTGAATATTCTAACATAGAACTAACATTAATTTTGTTTGTTGCAGACACTGTTCCCTGAAAAAACTATAAAAATATATTTAATTTATATGCTAAGGAATAGTTTCTGGTTCCTGAAGATGGACATAATTCTACCTTGTCTTTTATTTATTATAAAAAGATAGAATGAGATTGACTTAGACTGGCAAGTTAGTACTCTTTAATGGAAAGATCTAGTTGATAGTACTTGCTATGGTAAATGAAAACCTGATCAGCAGTATAAAATTTAATGATTTAGTAAGTTGTATATAAAGTGAAACAAAGACAAGTGCATCAAATACCAGACTTTGAGAGCTTGTCTAAGCTTTCACTTTGGAAGCAGTATTATCAGTGCTAATGGATTACTAATCATTTTAAGTCTCAAGAAGTTAATTTAGGAATGAACAATCCAGCTTGTTTGTAGGTCAGCATCTGCATTATAAAGTCCACAGTTCACAGATATGTTTCTCTAAAATCACAAATATAGATAAGGAGCTTTCTTTCTCATACCTTCTAGTCTAGTGCATTGTGTAATATTCTAGGGGTAAAGAGTGGATTTTGTACCCCATAAAATTGTTATTCTTTAGTAATTGCTTGTGGTTTATCTATTTAAAATAACATTTCACAGCAAAGATGGTTCAAGCTAGAATTTAAGCTTCATACCATACCATGTCTTAAAACCTTTTGTATGTGTTATTTTATATAAATGAGAGTTTGAATCCTGAGTGCCATCTTTATCATATCTTGGAGGAATTTGACAGCTAGCTTTCATGTTTGGCAAGCCAAGGATACATGTTAAAATTTGCCAGATACTGGAAGTGGTCCAACATTTTAAACGAGACCATGTCTTTTCTTAGAGTGGTATATAACAGGGACACTGATAAAACTTCAAATCATGAACATTTTCTGTCTGTAAATGATGAATAGCTTTGCCTAAAGTTGAGCATAGCAGAGCATTGCCTAAAGGGCTCTGCCTTATGGCCTATTGCTAGGCAGGCTTATAATTTTTTTGTTTGTAAAATCCTGAAAGTAGTAAATAATTCTAAACCTCCTTTTTTTCCCCCTAACATTCTATACTATTTAGCCAAGAAATGTAATCATTGTAGCAAACTTTGTTCAAGTCCTGTAGTCACAATTTTTGTTGTCTGGGTATTTCTGCAAAATATAAATTATTTACTTTTGAATTTTTTTTTACTCTTATAGTCTTGCTACTAATTGAGCCCAAGTATGGAAAATATTGTTTAAGCTGAAAAGCTTAAGAGCTGAAAGTAGAGTATGTCAGGTTTTCAGATTTTGCTTAGTGTATGTTATTTTGGTTGGGGAGCCTATCAGGAAGTGATGCCTTGTTCTTTAAGAAGTTAAGATCTGCAAGTTGCTTAGCTCGTGGAAATGTCTCTTGTAATCTAATTTGACCTCTTACGCATTTCACTGAAGTTTTGAAAGCTGGGCACCGCTCTGCTGTACTGTGCTGTTTTGGGATGTATGTATTTGTGGCTATAATGAGAATATGAAATTGTAACTGACAGCGTAGCAAAATGTAATTGAAAAATGTGTCGGGGTACTGAAAGGAATAGTGTTGGGGCTAAACTTAAGTAGCCTGCTCTCTCAAAGGAATGGAAAACAGCTTCATAATGAAATTTGCAGATGCTTCAGTGGCTGAACTTGAGAATATTAGTGGAGCCTGGGGAAAATTGACAAAATTTGTAAACATTATGTTAAATAATCCTGTAGATCTAACTGAAAAAATAAATTAAAGCCTACAGAAATACTGTTCTTAAGCTTCAAACACAAAACACTGTCACTGATTTGAATTATATGGTTTTTCTCTGGTCGTTTGCTTCTGATGTGTACGCCGTGTGTAGGATTCACTCCTGCTTGTATTTTAGGCAGCGATAAACTTCTGATACCCAGCACTGCAGGGTCAAGCTCTGAGCTTGCAGAACCATGTTGTTACTTCAGAGAAAAGAAACAGAAATTATACTTCTGAAGCCAGACTGACCTGCAGGAAGTTGAAAAACTATAAATAGCTTTCAGTGATTAAGAATGCTCCCCGGATACTAGAATGTGTTTTGTACATAACAGGGGAGAAATTATTCTGTGTAAAGGATGATAAACTGTATTATTGTTCAGGGTGATGAAAGTGAAATATTTTGTATTATAAAAGAAGAAAAAACCAGCCTGGTTTTAGGCTCAACTTCTTGGCAATAGTATGTAATAGGAAGCAAATAATAAAGCAGCTGTCATGCTTTTAGCGTGACTTTTTGCTATATGTGAAGTCTGTAGTGAAACATGTAGTTCTGCAGTGGGAAAGGAGCTGAACGGCGTTTAAGGAATATGCTGTTTTTTCTCTCACTGATGTTTCACATAATCAGAATGAAAATTGGGTGGGAGTCTGGTGCTGTGACTACTGTATTAGTCCTTCATTTTGTGAATATCTCCGAAAACAGGTGTGATTTTTTTTTTTTTTTTTTTTTTTAAAATCCATTTTAGTTTTGCCAGGGTTAGGAATTATTTGATGTAAGTGCACTAGGAGGCCAGTCCGC
>NW_015090873.1:1868157-1910668 GCF_001431845.1 Calidris pugnax | reverse complement strand
GTGTTTTTTTTTTTTTTTTTTTTTTTTTAAGCAGGCTGTGATTATCAGTGGTGGCTGAGGCAATGGTTTGCTGCTGCCAGAACAGAGAGGCTGTTCCTTCTCCCTACTTTGTGTCTGTGGTGCTCAGCCCATACACTGGAAAGCCACCTTATTCCTGCTACAACTGAAAACAAACCCAGCAAAAATAAGTTAAATAAAGAATGGCCACTATAATTTTAGTGAAGGAAAAATTACTTATTGCAGGCTCAAGCAAACATCAGGGTTGGCATAAGGGTGGTCTCTAGGATCTTAGACTTTCTGTGGTAGCAAGTTGTTGCTGTCAGTCAGGTTGTCAAATGGCACCCAGAGACTTGAGCAATTCCCTTAAAGTATGGGGAAAAAACCTTAAAGCTTGGATCCCTGCAGAGATGGAATGTAAGTGATCCTGAAGGCTATGGTATTGCTAAATAGATCTTGGGTATCCTTGGATCTCTGTTTAAGGAATGATTTCTATTTATTTCTGATCTGTAGGAAAGGCACTGTTGCAACCTGGGCTAATGGTACGGGCTTTTACATCTTATTGCTGTGAGGTGGCAACTTCAAAATCTTTTTCCTTGGTGATCTTGTCCAACCTGGGCTAATGGTACGGGCTTTTACATCTTATTGCTGTGAGGTGGCAACTTCAAAATCTTTGCCTTGGTGATCTTATAGTTATTCCCATCATGGATGACAGTGATGCTCAGTCTGGTCCTTCCTGCACAGAGCTGTGTGAGCTCCTGGTGACTCTGTTTGTGGTTGAGGAGCCTTTGGAATTTGGTGCAAGCGGGCAGCAGTGTCCTCTCCTGCTCCACTCTTGCATGGCAGCTGTAGACATCTGAAACTGCTTCATTGGTTATCCTTCTGATAAGACAAGCAGTAATGTTTGCAGTACTAGTGGAGCCCTTCTGTTACTTCAGGCCTGAGGAATACTTACACTTTTTTAAATTACAATTTTAAAAAAAGTATTTATTCCAACATTGTGCTGCTTTGCTGCTTTTCTGTGCTCTGACTGCAACACCAGAAACAGAAGTAGCCGTTGGTTTTAGGTGAAAAGTTTGCCTTTTCCCAAGGAAATAATTTTTCATTTCAGTCCTAGTCAAATTTTGGAAATGTTTTTCCTTATGATTTGGGATGAAATGTGGACTAAAATCCTCTTTGGCCAGCTCTGAGATTAAGTGCAAAAATAGAGCTGTTAACATGATACGTAGTAGCGTTGATAGCAACAACCATTTCCTTTTTGTGTAATATTACAAAAAACCCAACTCTGAAAATGTTTTGCATGAACTGACACTTTTTTGCACTTCATAACACCTTTTTGTATGTGAGGTCATCCTGATTTTGTGCTTTAAGGCAGAAAAATATTATTTCCTGAGGTGATAATGAACATAATCAAGTTCTCTACAGTTTGCCAGAGCTGGTAAGGAGCCCAGATCACTAATATCAGGAGTCATGGCTTTTTAACCACGCTCACTGAATTGAAGCACAAAACATGCAATTGTGCTCTTTTAACCATTAGCATCGTGTCCTTTCAGAGTCGAATATGAAACCCAGGATCTTTCGTGGGGAAGAGGACAGTTGGGGGCTGTCACTTCACTCCATCTCTGGTAGCAGTAATCTGTGTTTATTAGTTCAGAGTTTCTGGTTTCCAGAGCTGCTGCTGACCAATATATTGAGCCAGTGTAAGTTTGTGTGAGGGAAGCTGCGTGCAGCTGGGCTGGAACAAGCCCTCGAGAAGGTGGGGACTTGATTTCACGCTGTGGAGACTCAGCAGGCTCAAAGCTCCCTCATTTCATGTGTGTCTGTTGGATTTTGTAGAAGGAGACTTATACTAAGATACTTACACTGTGAAGGTTGAATATCATCTTTGCTTCCTCGTCGATCATACAATAAATAACTTTATTGTAATTTTGTACTCTTTGGTATCTGTATTATTTGTTTCAGTAAAATTTATGTTGAATTGTAGAGAGAAACTAATTATTCTTTTGTTGTTTTTATTTTGCAAGAAGCCCTTCTTCTGTTCCTTAAATGCTTCTTGCCAAGGCATGATTCTTTTCTTAAATTAGCAAAATGCAGTGCAATTAAAAATTACTTTGCCTGTGTGTGTGGAAGTTCAGGAAAATAGCCGGGCTCTTGTACCATGTGCTTGAGTGTAGTATTTAAACCTCTCATAGCTAGTCCAGCCATTCTCATACAATGTTTTCTAAGCTCTGCCATTAAAAAAAAAATCAGTATTAAACTAGTAGTTATAATATTTGATTATTTCAGTTTTATACAGTGGGACAAAAGCAGTTTAAAAGTTCTGGGCCATTCTGCAATGTCAAGATGACCCCAGTTGTCTGGAACTCTTGTATAGCGACTTTGTATGTCACACAACTGTATCGTTGTGTTTGCTCGATTCTTTTAAAAAAGGATTTCATACCTGCCTTGGTTCATCATAAATACTTTGCGTTATTTTCTGACAAAAATCAGTGCTTTTCTCTCATCATTTAGTTACTCCCATCTAATATCAAAGCTGCACAATCTCAGTTACTGTAGGCACAATATAACATTGGCAAACATGTTGGAACAATTTCCAGTAATTTTGCCTAAGTCTTAGAGGAAGTGAAAAGTAACGCAGATTAACTCAAAAGGCTACACATTCCCTTAGATGATAAGACTTAACACCAGAAGGTAATTGCAGTGAGCATCCAATAGCATTGAAATTTAATGTTCTTTTTCCCTCTTGTTGTAGTGAGAAAACTTATTTTCTGTATTTATTAGCCTCAACTGCAAAAATTCCAATTTTTATTCTAAACAAGGGTGTGTATCACAGCAGAGAAACAGAACTCTGTTCATATTAAACAAATATTATTTGGTCTCACTAACTGGTATTCCCCCCTCCTTATCTCCGGAGTTAAAATCTCAGTCTGCGTGATAACATCCTGGCAATAGCTCAGGGATGGCGAGTTATTTACGTTAATCGGAGCAGTAACACGTTTTAGCTATAGGGAATCTGGAGGGTGGAGTCAGCCCTTGTTTCTGGAGCTTGGCTTCCCTGGAGGTTGGCTTCCCTGCACCCTCACCGAGCTGTTCCCAGCAGCCGTGGCCTCCCGTGTGTTCCCTCGGGCACGGGCCGTTATCGCGGCTCTCCCCGCAGCCCCGCAGGGAGCTGAGCCTGGGCTGGCTGGCGTAGGCTTCGCCTGGCCCTGTCAACAGATTACAGCATTCCACTTGTTAGTACGAGCCGCCCAGCAGAAATGTTTTACTATTATGTTACTGGGCAATGATAAAGTTGGCAGGCTTTTTATGGTTAGGTCCTCAAAGTGGCAGTTCGTGTTTTAGCGATAAGGAGACAGAGCTTTGGATATCAGACCCAGACTTACTATCTCGAACAGTGAACTGTGGCTTAAATCCTTCCACAATGACAGGAACCCCATCTGGAGTGAAGGTTTCCAGAATCTTAAACGGGAGATACTGAGGCATTTTCCTTCCTCATGAGTCAAAGCAGAGTTAACCCCATTGTTATCAAAAATAAAAATAACCGGTCTCCAAGAGGAAGGATGCATTTTTATATTTAATTAAATCTCTTCCTTTATATTAGAACTTCAAGTATGATTTTCAGACAGACCCGGGAGCATGAATTGGCAGCATTAAAGCTTAGAAGCTTTCACTGGATTGTTTTAGAATATTGAAAGGAGCGCTAATGAAACTCTCATGCTGCAGGATTTAAAATTGCTCTAATTTTTTCTTAAAGCAGATGAACTAGACAGTACGTGTATTTATTTCTTGCAAGATCTTTCTTTGTAGTATCTAAATGCAGCTTCTAATCATTTCTTGGGCACGGTGTATACATGTTGACGCTGAGCACCATGTAAAGACATATTTGGATTCTATTTAGAGATTTCTGTGGGTTGCGGGGGTTAAGTGTAATCCAGATTATACAGTGTTAACATTTTTCCTACTGATATCAAAGTGTGGAAGGACTGGCAGGCTGACTTGTTAGGAAGGGCTGGGAGAGGGATAACAGGCTTCGACCTTGAGAGGCCGAGCAGCCGGCCCTTGTATGGCCAAGTCCCCGTCCGTGTCCAGCTGATTGGGCAGAGGAGCAGGATCGGTGCCGTGACAGGTGCTGGAGGAACCTACACCTGTTTTCCCCATATGCTGATTTAGTGATTACATTTTTGTGGGAGTTCCAGATACTGTGTGGGATACGTAGAGCAAGCCAAGAAACTTGAGAAGGAATTATAGCTTATGGTGACCTGTGATATTAAAGAATTTCAGACGGCGTAATTGAATTTTCAAGTGCTGCTTTAAAACTGAAATAGAAATAGGCAGTATTTTGCATATATATGAATACTGAGAAGGTCTTCTGTACTTTTTATTGTACTAAAAATTACTAAAAGTGCTGATCAATACTGTAGTCTAAAACAAAACATAGTTGTACTAAAAATTACTAAAAGTGCTGATCAATACAGCACTAAAACAAAACATAGTTTGTTTTTTTAATCAGAAATTCAGTGTGTTATGGAAACACAGCTTCTATAGGAAAACAAATGCAATTTCTTTTTGGTGCTGAGACTGTCAGCTTGCAGATTTCAAATCTTGAGGGTTTTTACTGTAAAATTAATATAATATAGATAATTTCTCACAATAAGAAAACACACAACCCCTCCTTATGCCTATATAGTCCTACTGCTGTCCTATGTACTGCTAATGTGTATTTGTTAAAAAATGTATATTCCTTTGAGGCTTCTTTAAAACATAAAAGATTTCTCCATAGGTAATATGTTAAATCTGGTTTTGTTATAAATGAGAACTTGTAAAGAAAGACTCCCAATTGTGTAATAGGGTGAAAAAAGAAAAACAACAAGGAATACAAATATCTTTCAAAATTTGGTTACGAGACCTGTGGTTTCACATCCTTTCTTTCAGTAGTTTATTTGTAATGCCTAGATTGCAGACAAGTTTGGTTGTTTTTTTTTTTCCAGGGGATGTTGATGTGAGTTCTCCATCAGAAAACAGGAAGTAGCCTAATAAAGCAGTTCCATCAAGTTAGTGTAAAGGAGTCTGAAAAAAACCTTATATTTAGCAACCTAAGTCATGTTAGAGAGGGATTATGTAATTTCTTTTTATACTTTTTTTTTGCAGTTCTTGTTATCATGCAGGATGACAGAACTGCAGGAAAATCCTGCCTTTATAAGCTGCTGAGAGTGTTACATATATTTGCGTACTGCGCTTTTTGAATTCAATCGAAAATTTTAGCCACTGTATTTCTCAGAATTTAATTGTATGCTCTTTAAAAATGTGAATATTAAAATTAGGATGCTAAAATAAATTTATTAAAGATCCAGTGAACTGGCTTTTAATTTATATTGACGACATTAACTCCTTTGGCATAGGCTTGAATGTTCCTTGTATGTCAGGTAACTTCATCAGCCAGTATCTAAGAATGGTTTTGCATAGAACAGTGGAGAAATGAAGTGGGTGGAGGTTAAAGTTACCCCTGAGATGGCACCTGGGAGAGTGTCTGCCTCTAGGTGAACCCTTTCTTTGTGTGTACTATGTCACTATTTTGAAAGACTAAACCTGTCTGTTGAACAGTGAGTTTTGTATGTGAAAGTTTCATGTAGTTTCAGTGGCTCTGAATGATTCAGTAGTATACAAAGCTTCTTGGCAAGTTAGTATGATTTGTATGTGAATTTTCCAATTGTATTTCAGACCTTAAGAAAGAAAGGCCTTAATGGTTGTGAGAGCCCTGATGCTGACGATTACTTTGAGCACAGTCCACTATCGGAGGACAGATTCAGCAAACTAAATGAAGATAGTGATTTTATTTTCAAGCGAGGCCCTGTAAGTACTTTTATTTTATCTCTACTTTTTATTTGTTGATCCTTTTTATTAACTTCATTATTTAGGCTCTGAACAAGAAGGAACACAGAGGGTGCGACAGCCCGGACCCTGACACTTCATATGTGCTCACGCCACATACAGAAGAAAAATATAAAAAAATTAATGAAGAGTTTGATAATATGATGCGGAATCATAAAATCGCAGTGAGTACTAAAGTATGGTTTGTGCTTCTATTACGTGCATGAGAATTTTCACAGTGTTTGCTTACCACTGAAAACCACTGCAAAGACAACAGGATGTAATGGTTTGAAAAGGGAATATATGCTTTTGAGGAAAAATGAGGTGCTGATACTTGATCTTGTTCAAATACATTTTATCTTAAAGAAAAGGATTTATCACTAGCTTCTCTCTTGCACACTCTGTTTTTCATACCTTGTGAACATGAGGTAACATTTCTAAATTTCAGGAACCTAGCTGCATTGCCTAATCCTACCTAAAACATTTTTATAAAGATAAATTTTGGTGTGGGATGTAGGATAGTTTATTTACATCTTGTAGCTCTTCATCTGTTAATCAAGATTTTGCAATATGTTACAAGCGGGCAAATAAAATTAGATTCATTTTTTCATCAAATCAGTATCAAATCATAAAAAACTGGTGCACAATGGGAGCCTCAAAAGATTGTCGTCTTACTCCTCTTGAAATTCCAACAGATATTTCCATGGGCACTGAAAAGATCTTTGAAAATTTTTGTCCCAACTGCCTAATCCATTTGTAGCCATAAGTCACTTGATTATTTCAGAAAGATGTGATCTCCTATCCCGTAGTGTGATCCAGAGGATCTTTTTTTTTTTAAGTGTTACCTGATTAAAAAAATGACACTTTCATTGCGTGAACGCCATGTATTTACTGGGCAGATGGTTCATGTTCTCAGTTTCATACGTTCTCTTCAGTTTTGGGGTCTAAGACTCTAGTGTAAAAGGACTCTTGGAAGAGAACTTTTGGACTCCAGACCTCAAGTAGTTTGAGGATAACAGTAGTGTGGATTTTGCATGTTTTTCATGACATTTAATTTCTATCTACAAAAAACAATTAATGTTGAGTATTAGAGGGGAAGTATTTTCTAAGAAAACTAATGCAGAGCTCTGCCACAGCCTTTAAAATTTTTAAACATTGCAAATCTTGTAGCAATTAAAGTAAATGGACTGGCTAGGTTAATCGGCACAGACCCTGGGGTAATTGAGTAGTGTGTCCCCACATGACTTGCTGATTACAGAATTTATTTCATTGTTCAGAGCAATAAGACGATCTCTGGGGAGTTAACAGCAAACTGACATTTGTGACACCCAGCATCACTTCTTTTAGCAAGTTCTTTATATTTGAATGAGGCCAATACCTTTTGTTCCTGATTTGTTTTGAAGCTTTTGATATTCAACACTTCTGTGTTGAGACATCATTGGGCCTCATGTCTCAGTATGATACAGTGAAATTGCTCTCCCTTGATTTTCTGTGGTCTTCATGAACAGCCTAAATTGTCTGTGTGAACAGCAGTGTAAATAAAAAAGGCAACATTATTTTTTTAGCCGTATAGTTCTGTATTTATAGCTTAATTCAGACCTGTTACGGTTTTATTTCCAGTACTTAAGGGCCTGTATAAGAACATAATTTCTTTTGTTCTAGTGCACTCATTACTGTCAAAGGATAGCAATGAGGCAAAGTGTGAAGAATTCAGTCATAACCAAATGAGTACCATAGATGGGCAGAGGCAGCCTTTATTGTAAGGTGTGGGGGGAAGCTGTCATTTATTACTTCTATATTGAGAAACCTACAGAAAAAAATGTTCCATCTGTTAGCTTCTAGCATTGTTTTAAGTGTACTTCAGGTATTTCAAGTTTAGTTTGAGTTACTTCACTGCATGCTGTTTAAAAAAAAAAAAAACCAACCTTTTTTTTTTTTTAAATACTAAATCGTTTCTTGAAGTAGTTTCCCGTGAAAACAAATACCAGTAGAGGTTGTCATTAGTTAGATACTGTGAATGATTTGCTAGCATTACGTCACTGTGCTTCATTACTTTTTCCTTCCATCTCTGCCAAAAATTGATAATTATTCTTAGGAATGCTTCGGCAGGGACACTGTCATTGGCTCTCAGTAGTACTAAGAGATTTTGGTTCTTGTAGAAAATGTATTATGCTCTTTTTGTTAGTATAGTTAATGTTGTATGTCTAATATTAATCAAAATTGTTGTACAGAAGTATTATTCTAAGTAAATTTTAAGCTGCACGTGATAAAAGTGCATCTTTTTAAGTATACTTGCTAGGTCATGAATGTTTGTTGTCTGCACTTGACCTCTAAATCAAAACTATTATCTCCCTGTTCTGTCAATAAATAGTACTGAATTTTTACCCTTAAATTGTACCTGTCACAGTTTTGTTTCCAGTAATTGTGAGAGTTGTGAAAGAAAATAGTCCCTTTTGTTTCAGAAACTCGTCACTGTCAAGGGATAGGAATGAGACAAAGGCCAGAGAAGTTAGTCATAAGCAAATAAGTACCATAGATGGGCAGGCATCTAAGCTTTTGATTCAAATAGTTGTTGAATAACAAACATATATACTTCAGAAAAGTAGTTGCCTTTTAAATAATGCTGTAAAAATTATAATTTTAAAAAATGAGATTTGCAAAAAAAAAGATGAAGTGGTTATTCCAAGTGGGAGTTTATGTAACGGCTCAGAATAATGAGTTGAAATGTTTAGATTCAAGGTACTGAACTTAGTGAATTTCTGTTTACTTTCTTTAGTCTGTTGAAAAAGAGAAAGTTTTATAAATTTATAGCAATACTTTGGCAAGGTTATTAATAGAAAATGTCATTACTAACTTTTTCTTCTTTGTGTAATAACTGACTTTATAATGTGCATGTTTATGCTTACATTTGGAAGGTGCAATTGTTCATTGATTTGTAGACATGTTTAACTTGTCGTTGCTTTGTAATAATCCAAATTAACTGATAAATTTGTACTTCTGAGCTTGCAAATTCATATGAATATCTTTTTATATTTTTTTTTTCTATTTGAACTTTCAGTATTTTAGAAGTTTGAGTAATTATTTTGGAACTGTATTTACGTGATGTATAAGTGTTTAACACCGTACTCTACAAAAAATGGATGTTTTAAAATTACTGTATGCTTGATATAGTTTAAAAACTAACAATTTTTTTTTTTTTCACTTGAGTAATTCTTGGAAAACTTTAATGTGTATTTTTATAATGTGCTGTTTCTGCAAATGTAGTTAATGCTAATGCTGTTGTCTTGTGTGTGTTCCTTGTCCTCTTTCCTCCAGCCTGGCTTGCCTGCTCAGAACTTCTCGATGTCGGTTACGGTTCCAGTGTCCAATCCCAACACTTTAACCTACAGTAACCCAGGGAGTTCCCTCGTATCCCCATCGCTGGCAGCCAGTTCATCGTTAACGGACACGACCATGCTCTCCCCACCTCAGACCACCCTGCATCGCAACGTCTCACCTGGGGCTCCTCAGAGACCACCAAGTACTGGCAACGCAGGTAAGATTTCAGTACCGTTGTGCTTTCCTTTCATATACCCTCTTTTTTTTTTTAAATTAAAAAACTCACAAACAAGCTAAAAAAACGAGTAACAAGTTCCTAGTAGTATCGGTGCATTTTTTTTTTTAATGACCTAAGTTTTTAAGTACAAAATATGTATGTATGATACTTTAATGAGAGCAAGTTAGTTTAATGCTCTGGCTTATTTTTATTAGGTGGAATGCTGGGGACAACTGACCTCACAGTGCCAAATGGAGCTGGTACCAGTCCAGTTGGTAAGTGTGGTGTCATGTTTTTGTTAAAAAATAGTATTGTGGTTTCGGTTTCACAGTTATTCAAAAGCAATTTTTTATTTTGACTCCTTTGCAAAAGGGGTTGTGGAAGAACAGAGGTCGTAATTTTCTTAGTTGCCTTTTAATTGTAAAGTCTTGTAAATTCTTATCAAGTGTTTAACTTTTTACTGCCTTGCCCCTTCCACTTCAGTACTATTTGCACTTTTTATTTAGTGGTTTCCAGTAGTAGCATGCTGCTCTTGCTTTTGTGTTTCTCTACAGCTGTAATTACAGCACTCTAAAGAGATCTTACATTCACAAAATTTCTTATTTTGTATAAAATTCACTGCACTTATTAATCTATTACAGTAAAGACAACTCAGCTGTGTTCTCAACTTTAGTATTCACAAGACCTGGATGTTTGATACTGGTTGTGGTGCCAATCAAAATGAAGAAAATACAGACCGTATTGTTTGTATTGCCATGTGTATCTTGCTAATTATTTTCTAGCAGTTACACAAAGAAAGCAATAAATTTTGGAAGCTGATCGCTAGGTTCTGTCTTAATTTTGGAAGATGATCAGAAATTCTTTCAAAAACAAATTGGCGATCTTGCCAAAAATAAAATTAACAGTATTTTTTTTTATCTTCAGTAAAAAGATACGGTAGCACTTTTTCATTTAAATAATGTTTTGTCTCCCCAAACAAAATCTGGTGATCTGATAAAAGGGCAGGCAACCACTGAAATTTGTAACACTACGAAAGACAAAATAAATGATGGTTCACCCAATTCCTTGATGTTCCTTCCATTCCTTAAGATGTCTTGGTAATTGAAGGTCAATTTTGGAAATACGTGTAACTCGCCGTGGTATGTGTTCATAGCAGGGAATTAGAGAAGCAACTGTTGACCTTTCAGTATTTGCCCACTGGCAAATTGTGGCAACTGGGGAAAAGTTCTTTGAACACAAAGTCAGGCAATTGAATTTATGAATAGAAAATGCTGCAACTACAAGGCTGAAAGCACAGGATTGACTTTCCACTCTTTATCCATTCTTTGGCCATGTGCAGCAAAGATATAAAATATTAAAAGTGTGGTTTCTATTGGGTAAGCAGGATTTTAAATGGAGGAAACTTCCTCAGTTGGAGAAAGATGACTATTTTTAGAAACTGTGGAGGTCAGGTGTTGATTTCCATAGTATTTCTCAATTCAGACTAAATAAGTTTATTATCAAGCTGTTTCAGGCCTCTTTTCCCAAATCAGGCTTTAGTAACAGCAGCCTCAGACTTAACTCCTCCTTTCAAGAAGCGAATAAAACAGTTGTTTACAGCAGTTGCTATAGAATATTAAACTCTAGAAATACCCAGTTACAGCAGCTTGGTGAACATATTTAATGCAGCAAAATGTTTTCCTTCTTGCATTTATTAATAGTTTATGTGAAAAGTCAAAATGCATCGCTTATCTCTTACTTTCCAGAACATCGCACCCAAAATGTTATACATATACCCACTCACTTCTAGAAAGATTTTTCATGCAAGTAAGAGTTGTGGCTGTACAGGAACAGTGGAACATCTATAAGTACCTCTAGCAAAACTCAAATACTCGGTTAACACCAGAATGCTAAGCCACAGAGTACCCAAAGCTGTCAGAGCTCCACTTCCTACTAGAATATGGTGTGGCTTCTTTTAAATACTGTTAGGTGCACAGTAACTTTCTCAATTGCAACCAAAATCAAGACACTATACAGAACCAGATTAAGTAAATCTGTAACTTGTCAATTTGAGCTTGACAGCTGCCATCGAAGTGTATCAAGTTAATTATGTCTGCAGACAACAATGGGTTTAGTTTCTTGCTACGTTTATGGTAGAATTCACTTTAAGCCCCCATATTTTCTTCTTTTAGCTTTCAGTCTTTTCTTTTAAACTTCTCAGGAATGGAGAATTCTCCTATGGATATAGTTGTGACAGGTCACGTGTCAATTTTGCAGCTCTCCAGTTATAGGAGAGATGTCATAAGATAAAGATGGAGTACTGGCATACCTGTATTCCCAGATATTCTTAGATATAAAGGAAAACCTCAAGTCTTGCTCAACATTAGGAAGTTTTGAGCATTGGAGATTTTGTTCTCTTTTCATTGAAAGATACTTATACGCCTTTATCTCTGAGTAAAAAGCAAGTAGTGGTTATCTTGCATTGTTGGGACACAGTTCAAACAAAGATGTTGCATAAAATGGCTCATGTTCAGTTCACATGAATCTCTTTCTCAAGTCCTGTGTAACTTCATTGGAATAGATATGATTTGCTTTAGCAGTCGATCTGCCAACTTAACAGTTTTTCTCTGGAAAATAACTGAGTAAAAATATCTGTGTGTTGTAACAAAGATTGGTAGGTGGGTTTTTTTGATGTCTAGAGCAGAAAAATTTGTGATTATTTTATAATAATGAGAGCTTATTTCACATGCAGCTGTCATAACCCTAAAAAAGCATTTTTATTTTTAAATACTTTTAAAATTTTACCCACCACATATAAAACACTTGCTGAAATTTTTATGTGGCAAGTATATCAGTTTTGAGAGGGGAAAAATTTCCAGTGACCACATATAAAACACTTGCTGAAATTTTTACGTGGCAAGTATATCAGTTTTGAGAGGGGAGAAATTTCCAGTGTTAAAAATACTGTTTGCTTTTGAGCTAATTGGTTTTTTCCTGTTAATTAGATCAAATGTTTTGGAACTAGAATTTTCATGATCCTGTTGCCCATGGCCAGTGTAAAACCCTGTTCAGTTTGTGATCAGCATCTAATATGCTTCAAGAATCTCATATCACCAGGATGTGTACATCTTGCTATTTGTTGTCAACATCATCATGGCTTGAGCACATGCTGGATGTCTGTATTACCCCTTTCAAAAGGCTGTGGATTCTAATTCGGCCAAGTATCACCTCGCTTGCTCTGAGTACCCAAATATGGGGGAGAGTTTCTTTGACTTGGAACTGAAAGGACTTGATGGATGGATCATTTTCTGATTTGTCATGAGGAGATTTGCTTCGCTGTGTTCCAGTAGATTCAGTATTATACCTTGAATAATCCAGAAGTTGCCAATGAAGTGCACTTTCAGTGAAGTTGTCCCATCCTTGAGTACTCTGTGATTCAAAAGGGCTCAAAAGAAGTATCATTGTTACCCAATCCCTACTTTTTCTTCTGTAACTTTCATATATGGTGTTGAGCTAGAACCATGCAAAGGATCTGAACTGCTTTCATTGCCACGGTTGCATGAAAACCATGAACCCTGAGACCTTTGGACAAAGATGAGCTCCCTAAGTTCTTCCCAGTCATAAGTGATTTTGAAGGAGCCGTTGGAAGTAGAGGTTCTTTATGATTTTGCAAGGGCACAACAGTATCTGTCTATACTACATCAGTGAAGTAACTCTTCTAATCAGTAATGCAGCTTATGGACCCAGTTAATCTTCAGGGAAATTAGCTTTCCTCTTATAATTTTATCATCAGGAGAACAGATAAGAAAGTTCTAGTCTTCTTGAGTACTGAACTCCTCTGTGTTCCAAAGCTGTATCTTCTCTAATGTGCTCACTAATCTTCAGATTCAGAGAATGTTCAGTAACTTTAGGAATATTGAATTTCTTTGGAATAGAGCTGAAGGATATACCAGCTTGAAAAACTGCCTTTCTCTGATCTTTAGGATTACACAGGTAAATACAACACTCAGTGTTTGACCCTTCTCCAAGGAAAAAGTTGAAGGATCCTTGAAGAACACTGAGAACAGCCTTTTTAGTCTTAGAAGCTTCCAAGCTTTCCTGGAGGAAAAGGAGGACTGAAATGGACTGCAGACCAGCTGGTTCACAGGGCTGCAGGCTGAACCCTTTTCCTTTGCTAGATGCTGTCAGCACATAACAAAGTTTGATCCATCCATCATCCTCTGATTAGATCAGCTCGAAGTGAGCTGAGATCAGCATAAAAAATATGCTGGTAGAAGAAAGCATTTGAGGTGTCTTTATATATATATATATATTTGTAGCAAGATCTCCTTGGAAACCACCCATCCACATGTGGTCTGTCCAGCCCCTGAACTCCCCTTAGATTTTAGTTGAAATTCATATATGATGTATGTTCATTGTCTTACCATAACTTCTGATTTACTAAGAGGTACAAGACAATTCTTGTTCGAATGTGCCACACATAGCAAATTATCACTCTCCCAGCTGGATTAAAGTATTGCAGTATATGTTTTTGTGAAATCTCAACACTTGCATAATGTCACCTTGCCCAGGCTACAACAGTGCACATCCACAGATGTTCTAAACATAACAGTTCTGCTGGTGGTTCTTTACCATGCTTTACATTGACTTTGTATAGATACATAAAAATGAACAAGTTCAGAAAGTAGGACTCTGCTTTCATTAACTGTGAACTATTTAGTTGACAAAAGACCTTAAAGGCATTCAATTGCCACTGCTAATGTTCCACACAAAGTTGAATAACATTTAAATACAAAAGCATTATGCCTTTGTTTTAGGCTTGCTGCTGCATTTTGAATAATAACCCTTGTCTTGAAGAAGGCCCATTTAAAATCTAAATATCCTTGAAAATTGTCTCCTTTTATGTAACTTTAAGAAAAAAAGATTTTCCATCAACCTGGGAAATGAGTTTTTCAGTTTAGTAACATGAGTAAGCGTTCCCTTGACATTTAGTCATGTGTATTTCTTTTTGCTTGTTTTAATATCTAAAGTACTGTCTTAGAAGTATAAACCTTACATCAGGCATTCCAAAATCTTGCATTACTGTCAAAGGAATACTTTAATTCTAATCACAGTATTATCTGAAGTATTGATTTGTAAAGATCAGCAGAAGTACATTTATTTCAGCTATTTTCTTGAGATGGTATAGTAAAATCTTTCCAAAGCTAGAGGGGACTTAGGCTTTTTGAAATTATGGTAGAATCGACAGTGGTTTCTGTGCAAAGCTGAAAGTGCTATGAACTGCAAATGCTGGTGTTTGTTTTTTTCCTAGCTTCCACTTAAAGCTGTTGTACTAAAAAAAACTAAAATAGATTGAGCAGCTAATGCACATAGAAATGCTATTGTGGTATTAGCATGTAATACATTTGTTCCCCCACCCCCTCCAGGTCCTGTGTGTAAATGTTTTTCTTAAATAGATTTTATCTGGTCCTCTAGACACATAGTGAATCGATGGCTTATTGCAAACACAATTTCCTGTTGACTTCTAGTTGTGTGACATTTGTTGGGTTGTATGATGTCACTTGAGGTATAAATATTTGTTTACTACTACTCTTATTTTTGCTTAATCTTATCTTGTTTAGCTGCTTGCCTTCAATATTCTTCCAAAACTGTTCAGTTTCTCCAAAGGTGAACCACAAAAAAAGATTAATGGCATCAATGACTATAATTTATTCCTTGAGTAGTAATAAGTACATGGAGTACTTTCCAGCCACATGTGTTCATTGTTTCAGCTGATGTGATTTATATAGTGAAATATGAGTCTGGCTCATGTAATTGCATGCTACGTCTTGGGCTGCAGGACAATAAATGAGATTAAGCTGCATTACGTTTCTGAAGACAGAATATACAGTTGTTAAAATGGGTGGGTTTTAACATTTAGCTTCAGAAAAGAAGTTATTTCAAAATGAAACATTTTCTGACTAAACAAGAAGTAGGCTAATGTACGTTGGCAATGTTTGTTATCATAAAATCTAATTAATTTATGATTCATATAATTAAGAGCTTATCATCTTTGCATTGGTGTCTGTTTTACAAATAAGTGTTTCAAAAAGGCTTTCATAGTCTGTTTTAAAGAATTGGAGTTGAATAAGTAAAAGCAGTAGAATAGTCTGTTTTAAAGAATTGGAGTTGAATAAAACTTCCGATGAAAGTAAAAGCAGTAGGCTTGTTTTACATTTACATACAATTTTATATTGTTCCCATTTTTCAGTATGATAGTATTTTTAAACATAAAGTAATTGTATTTGGGAAAGATCTATAGTGGGTGGGGTAGATACAATTTCAGTATTATACAAAATAGTAAGTAGAATTTATGGGGTTATTAAAGCCTCAGTTTGGCAAACTGCCGTATAGTTGCATCATCCTGTAATCATTATCTTTTTCTGGCTCCTGACCTTACTCTAAGAAATACCATGCTTTTAGTTATCCTTTCACTCTTCACTTGTAATTTGATTTTCTTATTAGATCATTAACAGGAAAAAAGGCTTTAAGTTTCATATTAAGAATGAATATTCTACAGCCTTATTGCAGCCCCAGCATATGACTTTTCAAATAATCAATATAGATACTTGAGTGTTTGCTAAATGTTCAATGCCTGTTGTTTATAACAAAGGGCTGTGATTAGATTAATACCCATAGTATTGCACACTTAAAACATTTATTTTTTTTTGTTTCTCCCGTTCTTAGTATATTTTTCTAAGCGCTCATTTTAAGAAATGCTCAGCCTTTTGTCAGAACAAATGCTCCGACTCTGCCCTGCTGCTGCAGAGAAGCAATGGCAAGGACTTTGTTGTTTTTGACAGCACCACTGAAAGCATGAAATGTTTCTGAAGGGTTGGCAGAGCCTTGTAATAAGGGCTGCAGGAAATGACTCTATTGGGTGTGGAAGAAAGACACTGTCCAGATTTAACACACCAGCTACCGAAATACTTGAAAACAGAGGACAGGAAATGGTATCATAGGATAGACTAAAATGCTATACAGAACTTCATTGTTTATACAAAGTGTTATTGTTCTGAAGCTTAAATTCAGCTCAGAGCACCGCAGCTTTGACATATGAAAGGTAACACTGACAGCCTAGTAAGTAATAAAATGCTATGTATTAGATTAAAGCCCAGGCTTTACTTTTTTTTTAACAGTAAGTTCTTTAAATGTTCTGGCACTTTTGATAAAAATGGAAGATACCGTTACAATTTTGTAGATATCATTTGGTGAAAGCTATGTTACTTTCTAATAATTTTTCCTCCCTCACATCTGCTTCAAATCTCCTTAATTTTTACTCTTTGTCCATTGGGCAAGATTTGTCTTGCGATATGATGCTATGCAGGCTATGCATTTAAACTAATGTTTAAACTCATTTATAATGGATAGGTATTGATGCATAACTGTATTTAACAAAACTATGATTCTATGAAAGCTGTCTCACAGTTTCAGGAACCTTAGGGACAGCACAGAACTGAATTTCTCCTTTTTGGTTGGTTGATTTTTCTGTGTGACCGAGCTGTGGCGAGGTGTCTCCTAGCAGTTAAGAGTATATTTAGCTCTAGTACGTATTCTCAGCTTCAGCCAAACTTCCCAGTCCCTCTAACTACATTTCATCGCTAACCTAGAAGCATCCCAATAAATTCTGCTGTTTTCTGCAGAGGAATGTAGATGATTTACTCATGAAATGAGGGTTTGCTGTGGTTTTTCATACAGAAGGAAGAATGTTGATATAAAAAGCTTTTTCTTCATTCTGCTGTGTTCCTTCTTTCCCTTATAACTTCTGAGTTAAATGGTAGAGTTCTCAGAAAAGGTATTCCCATACCTCCCATACAAATGCTTCAGGAAAATACTAAATTAGTATAACTCCTCCTTGCTCAGCTAGCCTTGAAAAACTCAAGGGACATATCAGATCATCCATTTATGGTCAGGTTTTGGCACAGTAGGTAGTCCACAAAGAAAGTAAATTGTGAATTTGAAATCCTGCCTTTAAAGTTGTGAATTTACTGCTCATCCATATGTCAAAGAGAATAATGTGGCTGCAAATTCCCGATTAGTAAATTCTACTTCCTTACTTTTTTTTCTTTAAAAACATTTAGCAATAACTTATTTTCCAAAAGACCTTTATAAATCTCAGTAGAATATCTTCAGATCAGCACAAGAACCTTTTTATAATTCTTAGATTAATCTTTGCTTTTTTCATTTCTGATAAAATGATACGTAGGGTTCCATTTATGGTAGACAGGGAAAAGGACTGCATTTGGCAGTTCCCCCACCATGTAACGAGGACCAGTAGTAATGGAGGAGGCTTCCTCTTTAGCATCCTGGTGAATTCACACCCAGGTTCTCACATGCTGGAGAAGAATTTTATCAGTCACCTTCACAAAGTGTTGCGCTGTTACTGATACGTGTTATTGTTCTTCGTTCTTGCTAAGCTTTTAAAGGCATTAAAAATTTTGCTATAGAAGGTAGAATCTGACACTGACAACTTTCTTATTTTAATTGCTTTTAGATTAATATGTACTTAATGTAATAAAATTGGATTGGGCATAGGGGCCTATTCAAATTAGAATAATAATACAAAATTCGTGCCAGTGTGGCGCTACAGGCTATTAGAATAGGAGACAGTGAACTTTGTGCAACAGACCTTTCCCTGAATTGTGACTATAAAGGCTGCTTTCAGAACTGCTACGTTAGTATAAACATGATCTTACTATGAATTGTATTTATTTATACGCACACATACACAAGTTCTGTAGTGTGAACTATAGGCTTCCCTGTTGTGAA
Organism: Calidris pugnax; assembly: GCF_001431845.1. Lineage (NCBI taxonomy): Eukaryota > Metazoa > Chordata > Aves > Charadriiformes > Scolopacidae > Calidris > Calidris pugnax. Next base: position 1,892,481 of record NW_015090873.1, on the reverse strand, counting down.
ATTCCCCTTGCTTAACAACTTTTTTTTCATTTGCAACTGAATAAGGTGTGTGTGTGTTGGGAATTGTTGCTATAAATATGATAAAGTCATTGGAACGTGGCTTTAATTTTTTTTTTTCAGAGAATTACATTTTTAGTGAACATGATTGGTGCTTTTGTCAGTAGAAGCCAGGACTTGAGGGCTTTGGCTTGTCTAATTCTACTTAGAATAAGTATCAGGAGTAAGGTAGAGAAAGACCTTTGTAAAACAAATTGATGGGTATAAATGATGTGTATATCTGTGTCCAGAGCTTGGAATGAATTTGAAGGGAAAGAATTTATTCCCCTTGTTGCTAAATATAATGTATTTTTGAGACCAAAATTAATTTTGAGAATAGATACTAGAGTCCTGCAGATCTTGCAGATATTTGAAGAATATATTTAGAAATAGAGACTTTAAGAGCTGATTTTTATTCTCACAGGCAACAATTCCGTATAGTTCATGTTCTGTGAGGGTGAGGATGAAGTGGGATTGTGCAAAAGCACATACTTTTTTGCAAGCTCAGCCTGGAGGAACTTCAAAGGGCAAAATGAAAAAGCACAACAGATGTTATTAGAAATAGTTCTTTGACAATATGCTCTTCTCAGCGTTTAAGCTGCCACAGTGTGCCCTTGAGGTGCTATTACCTTTGTATATTGATCTTCTGATGAAAGCGGTTTTTGTTTGTTCGATTATTCAATACTGCGCCTCTTGTGAGAAGCTTGTTATTGGAAGTTTTACAAAAGAAATATTTTGTAGGTTCTACACGTGCACCAAAATTTTGTATTGCTACTTCTCTTCAGTCTTACGAAACATTTGTTTTTCCTCTTTCAGGAAATGGGTTTGTGAATTCTCGAGCTTCACCGAGTCTACTTGGAACTACTGGTGGTGGGAATGGCTTGGGCAAAGTCATGCCTACAAAGTCTCCACCTCCACCCGGAGGTGGAAATCTTGGAATGAACAATCGCAAACCTGACCTCCGTGTCGTCATCCCACCCTCCAGCAAGGGTATGATGCCGCCACTGGTAAGTTAAAACATTTATTCTATGACTGGCTTTGTAAAAATGAAGTATTCTGTCCACATGCACAGGGAGCAATCTCATCTGCTTAACGTAGGTTACAGTAAAGAAAGGTGTTTGTGTCCTGAAATTTCACTAATGAAAATCTAAGTTCTAAGTTGTTACCTTGGGAGAAGTTAATTTTGTAATCTTTTTTTTTTTTAAAGTGTAAAAGTTTAAAATATTAAGTCTGGCCTAAAGGCAGTTAGAGTGCAATTCTAGAGACATAGATTGGGATTTTGTTTTGATTTGACATCTCACTGGCTTGGTACCGAGAATTCTGTTGGTTTGGAGGATGTGGGCTTTAAAAAGGGTTATGCATTATTCTGTGGAGGAATGGCTGACCTTATTGATGTGAACTGTATTAACGTGCCCTAAAGCACATTTCGTACCTGGTTTTCCTGGGTCATAATGGTTGTGGGATATAAAATGTAGCTTCAGTGGTAATGAAAGGCTTGTTTGATGTGGTGTGCTGGAATGCAGTCTTGTGTGTCCTATGGTGGATGTTGTGTCTTCAGTGGAGGCATAAAAGAGTCATGAGGATCAGGCTCAGTTCCTATTAGTGTGCTTTTCAGTACTACTGTGCAGATTGGCATGTTGGTAGCAATGTTTGTTCAGCCTGGATTTGGAATAGCACGCCAGTTTCGTGTCAGGCATGAGGCAACCACAGCATTGGGACTGGAACAGGTCTTTCAGGAAGAGTTACTCTATTTTTCCTTTAATTTGGTTGGCCAGATCCTTTGGTCCTGGTCTTTCACTGTCATGTAGAAATTTTAAACGTCTGTGTGTACATTTTCTGTATGTGGAAGAATGAACCATAACCAAGAGTAGCAGGATATAAACAATACAAGTACTCAGTGTGTAATTCTTATTTGTTTTTAAGTTACCACAAGTGCTTACATTTGTTACTGGTATTCATGATGAATAATACAAAATTAATCCAAGTAACAAAAGCTATAATTATCCTCAGAGTAAATGATTCTTGAAGTGTTATTTTTTTCTAGGAATACTGAAGTGTAGAAGACACAGGAAATAGACTGGCTGATTATTAAAGTGAAAATTAGGCTTTTAAATTAATTAGAAATAAGATGTAAGAAGAGGATCTTGTTAATGCAGTTGTTCCAATGTTAGTAGTGTAGGTACCTATTTACTGTTGTGGCATTAAGAACAATGAGGATCTTGTTAATGCAGTTGTTCCAATGTTGTAGTGTAGGTACCTATTTACTGTTGCGGCGTTAAGAGCAATATAATATTCAACTTAGATTTTGTCTCTTTCTTTGAGGAAATTGCAAAGAGATTTCAGAGTAGAGGTGCTGGGATGGTGTGATGATTGTATGTGAAAAATATTTTGTTTCTGAGTGGATGTTTATTGGATCAGTCCAGCCAGAAACTGCTGTGCTCCTTATCTCCATGTGTTGTCAATGTGTAGCTGTGTCCTTGTTTTAACTAAGCTCTTTCTGCACAAGTTTTGCCAAAGTGTGTGTTCTTTCAGTATGGTATTTTTTTAACTGACCCGAATTATGTAAAATATTATGCTTCCTAGTAGTATTATTTACAGAATTGGGTGGAAAATTCACATTGGTAATTAAAACATAGAAAAATCCTGAAGCAGAAACGTGACTTTTTCTTTCATTTTTGAAAGCAATGCTATTTTTAGTAACTGTGTTATCCCTCTTGTTTGCTGAGTACAGTCGGAGGAGGATGAATTGGAGTTGGTGAGTTTGGGCTACTGTTTGATGAGAGAGAGCAAGATGCTGAAAATGTCTCTTACTACAGTTTTAACTGTAGTTTCGTTAAATGTTTTAAATAATTCCAGTGTTCCCTTGGTAGCAGACAAAAATACATTTGTTTTATCAAACTCAAAACCCGACCAAGTTGAAAACACATCCAAAGTCTAGTGCTTTCCATTTGTAAACTTCTATATTTTTTTTTTCCTGAAAATATTTCTGTTTTTCTTGGAGGGAACATTGGAAAAGAGCCTTACAGAGTAACTGTCCATGTGTATAGGATATTTACTGTCCTTTATCTAAAATATAAATAAGCACTTATCATCCCCTCAATTATTGGCGTATTTTTAGGAAGTGGCTTCACTCATGAAGTTCTTCAGATTGTAACACAAGCCCTGTATTACTTCTCTTATTTTCAAGGAGATTACATCATTGCTGGTGAGGTCACCTTTTTGGAGTTTAGAATTATTTCATCCTGCGTGAGATTATCAAACCACAGGGGTGTTCCCTGTTTACCAAAAGGAATAGAGAATTGCAGATGAATAATTCTACCTTTTTTCCAGTGGAAAGATATTCTGCTTTTGAAAGGAAACTCTTGGGATTTGTGTGTTTTCTATTTTTTCCAAAAGGTTTTAACATTTGGCATTCTGTCTGGAAAATAACGTAAGGCTAAAATAATTCATAACTTATTTTTAGAGCAATTTGCAAATTGTTTAGCTGCTGTAGCACAAACCATGCAGAAGATGCTGCATCAGAGTGTGATTGCAAAGACACACAAAGAAATCTGCCTATTACATACCTTGATTTGGTTTGGAACATGGACCTGTTGCTAATATGAGGCTCTAATTGCATGAAAGCATGGAAAATGTAGTGAATTAGATATATTTCTTGATAAATGCATGCTGTTGGTTGTTTTTTACCTTAAACGTGAGCAATAGATTTAAAAAAGTAAGGTGAAATGATTTTTTGAAAGTCAATGTTTGTTTTTAAGATTTATTGGAATGACTTGCAGTTATAAGCAGCTGTCATGCATGTTCTTCTCACCTTTATAGACTGTCTGGTTTCCGATGCAAGAAATAGAGCTTTAATTCAATGTAAAAACACTTAATCAAAATAGCGTTGCAATTGGAATTATGCAAAAGCACTTGAGTTAAGGTATTCCTACCTGCTAAAAATTGCTACGCTCTCTGCAGTGGGAAAGAGTGGGATTTGCTGAGGGTGGGTGGATTTCCAGCTGCTGCGTGGAGCGTGGGCCCTCTAGTGGTTTTAAAACCTGGGCTCCTCTGCTAGAAGAAAGCTCACACAAAGAAAATGTAGTAGTGGCTTCCTTAAACGTGGTAAAGAAATATGAAGTACACCTGCAATGTTACATCTCTTCTTAGGCTAATTTCTGATGCTAATGCCAGTGCCCGAAAGGAGATCCAAATCATGTCTCCAAACATCCATGCTGTGTGGCTGGAACTGAGCATTGACTATGAGAAACAGATAGGAACAGTAGCATAGCATGAAATAAAGATATTGGATTCTTCCTGTTACTACTATAATTTGCACCAGTTTAAAAAATAATTAAAAAAAAATCCTGAAAATTGTCGTGAATGTTTGGCTGAATCTCAGAGTGCAACAAATATTAGACACACCTAAATATTTCTTGGTGTCTTTTTATAGCTGAGTGTTCAGGAATTATATTCAGAAAGAAACTACCTCTAAAACCCACCTTTATTAGCCACTGTAAAAAAAAAAAAAAAAAAAAATCCCATGGGGAAATCCTTTGGTCTGGATTGTTTCCCAGTATCCTCCTTTAACTTTTCCATGATACAGTAATCCCAACTTCATAGGCTGCCCTCCAAGATAGCTTTGGAAAAAGGTCAGTTCCTGACAGATACAAAAATCAGCTCTAATAACTTATCTTTATGCCAGATAAAGTTGGTCTAGTGGAGATTTTCAGAAGTACATAAGTGATTTAAAGGGATAAATTATACAGAAAATCAGCGGGACTTTCTCTGGGAGCTCTGAAAGCAGAATTGGGTGCATTGGTGGAATAAATGCCAGGGAGCCTCCTGGTTCTTACAGGGCTCCGAGGTGGGTGTTCCACAGCAGCCGGACAGCACAGAGATCAGAAGCTGGCAGCCAGTGGAAGGTTGTAGCTAATTATAATTTGGAAGCTGTGGTACACTTCTTTCTTTAAACTGGAAAGATACAGGCCAAGGATTGATAGCCCTCAATTCACCTTCACGGGTTTAAGCTTAAAATTGAACAGAGCCGTGTTTCTCTACCTGTTCATTCCGTTATTATCAAGGAATCCTGCATTTTTAATGCTGCTCACTCTCGCAGGATCAGAGTGGAGGAAAAAAATCTAGTGCTGCAGATACTGAAATACTTGTATAGCTGTCTGAAATGAGGAAAAAATCAGTAGTAGCTTCAATCTTTTAAAGCTAGGAAATGAAACGCTACCAAATAGATGATAACCTGCTACTTTTGTAGTAATGTTTTTTCAGAGATAGAGAGCACCTTGCTTTAAAAATCTATTTTCAGCCGTTTGAAATCTAGCTCCCTTCATTAGAGATGGGTCTGTAAGAATGTAGAAACACGGAATGTAGAGACTCCTGCTACTTCTAGTATTTCAAAGACTTCTGTAGGTGAAACTAAGTAGCTATTTTTTAAAAATAAATAAAAAAAAAATGTAGCATTTCCTGTTTTTGACAGTATCTGGCCTGGCCAAATGCTAGTGAACTTCTTGTGCTGAAGAAAGGTTTAGAGTTGCCTCCATGAAGAGCAGCGTGTTCTGTGCCAGCAGCTTTGCTGTCTGGTGGCATTCACCACGGTGTTTAACACAAGGTTTTCTGAACAGCAAATCTGGTGGAAGAGCTTAATTTGAGTGATGTGTTTGCTACAGATGTTCATTCTGTTATTAAAAAGCCACCTTGAGCCTCCAGTTAGAGCAGATAATCTGAGACAATCTAGTTTAGCCATTTTTCCTGTCAGAAAGCACGGTTGCTCTGTGTGAACTCAAATGTCATTTGCTTTGAAACATATCTGCATTATAGCAAGTACTCTCTCAGTTTCTCAGGAACCATGGGAACAGCAAGATTATTTTATCACCGAGGTCTTATCAACACAAATTTAGAAGATCTCTGTGTTCCTTTCAGGACAGGTGTAGTCAGCACAGTGTCAAAACTGGCAGCTCAAATTTTGAAAATTGGATAAACAACTGGGAAGTGGGAGACTTTTCTGGTGGAACTGCATCTCACCATCTGCACTAAAACCCCTTCAAAAAACTAGGACTAAAAGCTCTTAAATCACTTAAGAACTTCTGAGAATTGTTGTGTATATCCCTAGGAAATTGCATTTATTTTTATGTTCTAGAACTCTAACACTATTGAAATCTGCATGCACGGGAAACGGACCAGTGAGCCTTAATTAATTCTTCATTTCAGTTTGCAAAGATCATTTGGGTTGTCTTGAAATGTTTTGGCTTGTTTAGAAAATCTGTCCTGACAAAAAAGGATGTATTCCTAACTGAAAAATAAAGCAAAGAAACACATTTTAATTGAATGCTATTTTTATATTAGCGCTTGATTTTTCCATTGTTCTAACTGATATCACAAGACATGCTGTTATTTTTAATCATTTATAGAATACCCAAAGGATAAGTAGTTCTCAGTCGACACAGCCTCTTGCTACCCCTGTGGTGTCTGTGACAACTCCAAGCTTGCCTCCGCAGGGACTGGTGTACTCGGCCATGCCTACTGCCTACAACACTGGTAAGCTCTCTCTTCAATAAGTGGCTCCATTTGTCAGATGTACGAGGCTTTTGTGAGTCATAAGCCCAGAAAATTTGCATTTCTGTGACACTTCACTTTATTTTCCTATACAGTTCAAATGAAGGCTCTTATTCATCAGAAATGAGCCTTTAGCTTGTAAAATGTGTAAATGTTGAGACTTAAATCAGGAAGCAGCTTTCAGTCAGTCGGGCTGTGCGCAGCTGAACACAGAGACACAGTGAAACGCGTTGCTTACAGCACTAGTAGTCAAGTATCCATCAGAGAAATGAAATATGTCTCACATTTAAGCAATAGTTGATACTTCAGAGCACACTGTCCCTTTTGTTCCCCTTGGCTCAGTTCCAACAGCAGGAGGGAATCGGATTCTACAGGGCCTTTCAATTTAGAAGAAAGCCCTGATGTACAAAGCCCAGACAGGGCCTTCTCCTCTTCAGTAGCTTTATGGAGGGTGAGGTGGGGACTCGGGGGAAGGCGTTGTCAGCATTTCACCATTGCCAGTCTCTGTTATCTGAAAGACTTTAAAACTACTTTTATCCAAGATGGGTATGTTCCAAGGGATCTGGTAATAGAAGTGCTAATCGATTTGCCACTTTGGAGAGTAGCTCATGATGAGGTGCCTCCTGCTTTGTCTCCATACCAATAGAGTTAATTTTGACTTTGATCTCAAGGTTCTCTATTTGTTACAGACCCTGTATGTAATCAGTGAAGGAATTTTTTTAATCATTTCCTTGAAAGGCTGCAGCCTTGATGGTGTCGAGTTGATTACTGTTGATCTGTGATGCATAGTTAAGTTCTCAAATGTACCTGCAGAGAAACTACCCTGCAGACAACGTCAATAAATTTTGTAAGTCAGAGTTAAACCAGCTATTGGTTAAAACCAAAAAGGAAAACAGTGGAAATAATTCCTCAGTTGCTGTTCTTTTTAGGGAAAGTCTAACTAAGATGTTCAAATGTAAGTGCTATAATTTGTTAAAACAGGAGTTTCGGAATGGGGGACCACTGTGGTGGCAGTGTTAGTATTTAAGCTTATTTGGTAGGCTTTCAGGTTTAAAAAATAAAATAAATAAGCATTTGCCTCTCTCTTGCAGTGATAGATCTTAGGAACTGAGCTACACTAGAGAGTTTCCTTGTCTGGCTGCTCAGCACTGGCTCTCTGGCTGGGTAGAAGAGCCTGATGGGGTTCTTCTTTCTATCGATCTAGGGAGATTCCCTGGTAGCGTCTCTTCCCTGGACCTAATGTGCTTATTCTTGGGCAAAGGTCAGGACAAATTAAAGAAATGTTCAAGGTTTGTAGAAAATGGCCAAAACCAGAGTAACACAGAGGTTTTGTAATTTTTGTAGAAAATGGCCAAAACCAGAGTAACAGAGGTTTTGTAATTTTTGTTTCCTGCAAGGAGGGACACGTCAGGAGTCTACAGTGTTGGAAGATGGAATAGGTAGAGTAACCATCCATTCACAATCATTTTCCTCCCCAAAAATACGGGGTTTTATACGTTTTCTACACTTTCTTTAGATTTGAAAATCTTCAGTTTTTAGTTAGACTTGTAGCCATCTTCCAGCAAAACAACTCATGTCTTTTTGTATCTTTTAGTATCTATGTGCTCGTTAACTGACATTTATTACCCTTCAGCAAGGTTCTGTTTGCCTCGGAGGCGCTGCCCCAGGCAGTTCTGGGCATGCAGGTTTTGAGAAGGGCTGTTTAGTCATCAGTGACAGTAAATATTTATACTGTGGTAGCACCCAACTAAATTGTTCAACATTTATGCAAATGATCAACTACCCCGAGGAGGGGTGGTTAAAGTCTAAAGAAATGAATGAAGGAAGAGCTGGGGCTGCAGTAACAGCGTAATGAGCAGAGTGACGAATTGTGCTTGGTGACTTGTTTTGGATTATCAGCTTAAATATGACGTTGCTGGACATACAGATCTGGATTTGATACTTGCCACAAAGATTGTTTCTGTATTGCATTTAATGGCTGTTTAAACAAGAAGTTCTGTCCTAGTCCCTGCTCAGAAGACCCACGTTGAGTTTTACCTGTCCCCTAACAAATCCCTCCATTCTCTGGTGCAGTCAGGTGTTGTTTGGGGAGGCAGTTGTTTGTTGTGTGTGTCCCTCCAGAATAACCCACAACCTGATGGCTGAAACATCCCAGGGATGGGAGGGGCTGGAGTCGGGATCTTGGGAAACAGCAAAGACAATTGAAACTGGTGTCCTACGCAATGGACAAGTGCTGTTATCACTGGGATATGATTATAAAAACCAGCCCATTTCCTTTGATAATGCCATAATTTGTGAGAAGCTTTTAGCCTCTAGTGTTTTTGAAACACTTTAAAATTGTTGCTGTTGGATTGAGGCTTTCAGGGGATTTGCAAAAAGAAATTTGATGTTGAAACCAAATTGTCATCTGGGTATTCTCAGGGTAGTCAGCATTTACATAGCAACTTTGGTTTTGCAGTTCAAGGACTAAGATAAAATGTGGATACCTAAATTGTTTTTTCTGGATTGATAGGGTTTTTTTCAGGGCTGGAAGAGAGAGATTCAGCTCTTGGATCCTTAATTAAAATGTTGGATACCAGTGTTGGACAAATATAGTATTTTATAGAATTTGTTTTGCTGGAGAAGTATTCTTTCTGCAGTTTACTGGAGGAATGGCCAGAAACTGAGTTACTTGTTCTAGAACAGTCTAGGCATTTTAAGAAAAATATTAAAAAAACCACAGAGATCAGTTAAATAGTAACTTATACTCGAGCAGAGCATATCTAGCCATAAATTATATTACTGTCTTTAGGCGAGTTACTTTGCAAGGGCAGAAGCTTCAAAGGTGTCTTGTTGTTAGGGTCGCAGCAGGAATGGTTTCCATGATGGAGAAGGCCCTCTCTTGTCTGGGCACCTTTTCCATCCTGCACGAGGCCACTCTGCAGCAGTTGGGGCCCTGCTTTTACTGCCAGATCCGTGGTCATTTAGGGAAACAATAACGCAGCTCATGGTGTGTAGTGGCAGAGGTATCCTTTGGAAAAGTGTCTCCTCAAACCCCTGTCATCAGACACGTTCTGTCTAAATTGCCAGAAGTTAATTGTCCATTATCATAAAAGCTGTAATTGCAAAGAAAAAAAAAAAAATCCATGGAAACTGAATTCCTATAAACACTTTATTCAGGTTTGCTCTTACTGCAGTCCCACTGGCACAGAACAGCACATCCATCTCCAGTGTTCACATCTGCTGCACTTACGGGTTGTCACAGGTCTGGCGGGTTTGAAGGTTGAGTCCATGTCCTGGGCATTGGAGGACTGAATTTTTTATATATTTATTTATTTTAGTTTTTATGTTAGTCTCTTGAGTCCATGTCCTGGGCATTGGAGGACTGTATTTTTTTATATTTTTTTTTAAATTATTATTTTTTTAGTTTTTATGTTAGTCTTGCAAAAGGGCTTTGGATTCATCAGCTTCTGAATCTGTGCAGGAATATGTGTGAGGGTTTTCAGAGTCCAAATAAAGTCAACGGAGAAGAAATCAAACAGAAGGGAAAGGCAGCTTAAGCTCCTGGCTGAGGTCCGCAGGGGCTCGGGGCAGATCCTTGCAGTGAAGCCTTTGCATCTCGGAACAACCCAACACCGACGGCACCGCGCTCTGCTGCCTTCGTAGGCTCTTAGAAAGGGAAACCTAGAAGTTGTCAACAGAAAGCAAGTTGGTGGATGGGAATGAGGATATTGTTTGAGAAAGCTTAGCTCGAGAGAGAAATCATAATGGTGCTGTCATTTTAGGACAATGCTAAAAAATAACCAAACCAAGAACACGCCTCAAAAAAAAAACAAACACACCACCAACAAAAAACCAAAAGCCACACCCCCCACAACCAAAAAACTAAACCCAAACCAAAGTAAAACACAAACCCTGCTTAAGCAGAATTTTTGGTTCATGTGCTGGCAGTGTAGAGTAAGTTTGGCTGCTAGAGTTTTGTCGCATTCTCAAGAGATTAGAAGTATTTTAAGAAAGCTATATTACAAAATAATTAAAAGCAGAGAAGTGTTTGCAGCTTTGTTTTAAAACCTGAAAGAAAAGCAGGAGTGATAATGATAAAGTGAAAATAACTTCCCCTGTGTGAATGAAGTGAGAACTGTCGAAGCATTCAAGCCCAGCCAAAAGTAGCAGCCAGTCTCTGACTGCTGGTTAGTGATATATTGTATTTTCTATTATCCATTTAAGTGGTATTTCTAAATAATTATAGGTTTGCTCTAAATAAAGAGGTTTCGTTTGTTTATTTGGTACAGAGATGACAGTTTAATCAAAGTACTTAATAGTGAAGCTGTTGTGGGGAGGGGGTGAATGATGTGTTCCAGTGGGACTGCACAAACGGGGTGAACAGAGGGGTCACCAAGGCTCCCAGCCACAGTGAGTTTGGTCACACCCCTTGGGCACCCAGACCCTGTGCCTGCGTAAAGATGCATAAATACATTGTACCTGTGGGTTTAGAAGCAGCTCTAGGAGACAGCAACACGTAGGAATTGAAAGCAAAGTGCAAAACAATTGTCATTTGGAGGCCTGTGTGCTGTGAAGCTCCTTGTGATGTCAGGAGGAGCTCCTGGACTTCAGCATCACTTGACTTTGATTGTTTTGGACAGAAAACTTTTATGTGTGTGTCTATCAGATGTATTCTCATGTTTTTATGTATGTGTGTGTATATAGACATAACAAAAAATCGCTAAACTACTTTCCTGTTTGTTTTTCCATCTTAGATTACTCCTTGACCAGTGCAGACCTGTCTGCCTTGCAGGGGTTTAACTCCCCGGGAATGCTGTCCTTAGGGCAGGTCTCTGCCTGGCAGCAGCACCACCTGGGTCCCGCCGCCCTCAGCTCCCTCGTGTAAGTACCTCTGCTGGGCTGTGGTACCTTGCCCCGTTGGGCGCTTCCCTCAATAACCTGCACCAGGGAATAATTAGCACAAAACCATTTTAACATCCTGTCTGCTGGTGAAGGGTGCGTTGCCTTTCAGGTTTGCTCCTTGGCTGGAAAAGCATTCTTGTTCCGTGTGGTTTGTCCCTTCAGTCCCCAGGCTGTGTCCCTGCAGGCCCAGCTGCTTACAGAGGAGTCACCCGCCCGGTGAACTTACATGTTTGGAAATAGGCAATGCTTCTGTTTGGGTTTAACTTCTATAAATGCAGTTCAGACCTTTAATGCTTTTTTTTCAACTTTCTTTCTTCAGTTCAGTAAGTTGCATTTATTTACATACTCATTTTGAGGGTGTTGAACCACAGGACCACGCCATCACAAGACACGGGAATTGTCACTTTCTTTTCCTCCTTCGTGTTTTCTTATTTCTGCCTTTTTGGTTTTTTCTTTTCCCCAGTACTGGCAGCCAGCTATCTCAGGGTTCCAACCTATCCATTAACACCAACCAAAACATCAACATAAAATCTGAACCGATTTCACCTCCCCGGGACCGTGTAACTCCCTCTGGGTTCCCGCAGCAGCAGCAGCCACAACCGCAGCCGCCGCAGCAGCCGCAGCCTCCTCCGCCGCAGCAGCAGCAGCAGCAGCAGCAGTCGCGGCAGGAAATGGGCCGCTCTCCCGTTGACAGTCTCAGCAGCTCCAGCAGCTCCTACGACGGCAGCGACCGGGAAGACCCGAGGAGCGATTTCCATTCGCCCGTGGTGCTGGGAAGGCCACCCAATTCCGAAGACCGGGAGAGCCCCTCGGTAAAACGAATGAGGATGGACACGTGGGTGACATAAGCTTGCGGTGTTGCCTCTTCAGTTTTGTGTTCTCAAAATGAACTGTCCTGACATATCTAAATTTATAAATAAGGACATGAAATAAGTATATTTATATGTATATACATACATGCATATATATATCTTCACATGCATATATATGTGCTAGTGTGTGTAGCATACACAGAATCATCAGGCACTTATGACAAACTTCTTGTATAGCTGCAGATGTCCCATGGTAAAACGTAACAGAACAATCCTGTAGGTATTGATCTAGTCTGGCACTTACCTGGACTTGTTGTTTTAATAATATAACCTGTTTTGCAAAGAAACCTTGTACCCGCATTATAATCCTACCACACTAGATTGCAGAAACCAAGAGGGCTCGCCTGTAGTAACGTCCCTGTGTGTTTTATTCAAGCTGTATGGTTACTTGTAGTTAAGAAATAATGCTTTGTAGCAGCAGAGCAGTAGAAAAGCAGGAAGAAGAAAGCAATACTGTACATAAAATGACCTTTATATTACCCAACCTGGCATGGGTCTCTATTGCAGAGGGTGCATGGAGAAGGGCTGATGCTATAAGAAAAAAAAAAAAAAAAGAAAAAAACCACAAAAACCCTGTTTTGCACGTGCAAAAAAACATAAATAGTGTATTGGGTCAAAGAAGTGATTTTTTTAATGAGTGAAAGAGAGACATAGAGAACTCGCATGAAATATTCAGAAAATATTAGCCTAGAAAATAGAACATTAACAAAATAAAATTAATATATTAAGTTATAATTGGAATATGTTTGACAAATTTGTTTTTACGTTCATACCTTTGAAAAATATAGAAACGGATTTTAGCTCATGTATATTTTATATTAAAGAAAACAATACCCTAATGAATTGAAGACTATATATAAAGTTATATACAGTACTTTTGAACACATTCTGCTATGAATTATTTATATAAGCCAAAGCTGTATGTTGTAGCTTTTTTGTAGAGTATAGTTTTATCTTATTTTGACTTTCTAGTTTTTGCTTTCAAAGATGAAAAGGAAAAACTTGCAGGCGGAACCTTGGGGGAAAAATAAGCCATGAACACTTATATGTAAATTTAAATTTGAGCCAAACTCTTTGTGTATATAGCATCCTAAATATATTATCACCTTTGGTGTAAGTACCTATGTATTGTACGTTCACCAGATTAAAAAGTATATTTTTGTGGATTGACGCCAACTTGAAAAAAGGCGAGGTCCTTATTAAGTAGAGTATTCACTGTTTAATATTTACTATTTTGTTAAATATACTGTACTTTCTTTGGATTTTAATTATTATTAATATTATTATCCAGATTTTTCAGAGGGTGTATAAAGGGGTTGTCCCCCTCACTGGTGGTGAATGTGTGCCGTTAAATTGTAATCTCTGTGCTGTATGGTTAAGCTTCATTATACATTTTATATATATGTATATAAATAGCAAAGTGGCAAAAAAAAAAATCCGGTGTTAAGTTCATCCTGCATAAATATAAAAAATCTGTTACAACACATTTTAAGGCATCATTTTAAAGCTGCCTCTGCTGAGGAGATAAAAAAAAAAAAAACCAGTGGAAAAACTTGACCTAATTTCTCATGATAGGGAAATAACACATATCAGATGAGCACAAAAGGTTTTTTGGGTTGGTAAGTGGTTTGGGATAAAGCCTCCGAAATAAATTTGCTGTTCCTCTTCGCTGCTGCCAGGAACTGGTGAGGAGTCCGGGGGCCGCCGTGAGGAAAGGCCTGGCCAGGAGAAGGTCTGGTTGCACTTGGTGAGTGGTGGCGCAAGGACAGCAGGGGCTGCCTCCTGGTGACTCACAGGGACCTCAGCCCTGTCCCTCGGAGGGGCCAGAGTACCAAAATGTGTCTCAGGAGCCAGAGCCTGGGTTTAGTGGCCAAACAGCAGCCTGGCGCGGTGGAGAGCAGTGGGGGGGGCCCTGTCAGGACCTTCCCAGGTCCTTCTCTCCATCCCGGCTTCCCACAAACTTGGAACCAAATTAACCCGATAGAACTGAACCTCACCTGGGAGTTCTGCTGCTGGGGAAGAAAGCACAGCGCTGTTTTGTTACCCAAACTCCTCTAAAGTTGTCCCTATTTACTAAATCCTTGCTTGAGCTTTAAATTTATATTTTTTTTAGTAATTACAAAAAAGATGACTTGATACTGAAACTAAGAAGTGTGAGAAGCGGAAATCCAGCGGGCCCAGCGCGCTCCTCAGCTGCTGGCTGTAATGTGAGGCTGAAGAGCAGAGTCGGTACCTGCGGCTTCCAAAGCCCAGCTCTTGTTGTCATGGTAACCTTTAAAAACCATAGTGGTTCCAGTTGGTTCCAGCCACTTACCTGGGAAACTCCTCCCCGTTTATTGTAGCTCCCAGTTCGCAGACGCGCGGAGGAAAAGGAGCCTCTTCCTGAGGGCAGCGCCGGTTCCAAAGTGACCGAATTCCCTTACCGCTCACAGAACCTTTTACTGCTCTGGAAAGTTATGTGATTTTTTTCATTATTTCTGCACATCTCTGACCTTTGCTGTCCATCAGAGTGGGAGTTCTGCATTCACATTTACTGTCTATTTTCTTGTGTGCCTTATAAGATGGCTTTGCTGACTGTATCTCAATAGTCTTTATTTCTATGCAGGTTTTTAAACAGTACTATTACTGTTTTCTTAAAGAAAAAAAAAAAGCTACATAAGGGTTAGAGTTTGTATTGAAATTGCACCAATGAATTAAAAGAAAAAATACTAATAATGATCTGTTCTGAAGAGCTGCCCCCGGGCCTGGGCCCGTGTTGCCCCAAACCCTTCCCCAGACTGGGCAGAACAACCCCCTCCCCCCAGGGGGGGGTCTCCTGCCTCGGAGTCAAGGGGAATCCTGGTTTTTAATACCAAGTAACTAACTTTGGAACCTACTTTTTTTAGGAATTGTAAAAATGTTTTATAAAAAAATAAAAAGAAAAAGAAGACATAGCACAGACATTTCAACAGGTTAAAAAAAAAAAATATGCTTTTTTTTAAACTAACTCTTCTGACTGCAGTTGCAAGTGGATCCAATCCTGGTCTGAACCCACTCGAGTCTGAATGATTGGAGATTTTTATCTTCTAACGTGACAAATCACCTCCATCCTCCAGCTCTCACCACCGTATTTAAAAATGCACGTTATCAGGGATTCGTCAGAGAAAAATGCTTTAGCCTTTCCTTTCACTTAGAGGACACTAATGCATCAGAAACTTGCGAATTACTGTGCGCACAAGAAATACATAGTAAATAAGGAACAAAATAACTCCTAACAATTGATCATGGGAAGAAGTTAAATTAGAATGTGAAAGAAAGACTTAACAAATGTAAACATTTAAATCTTAGTAGAAACTTTCTTCACTTTGCTGTGCAAGAGAACACTGCTTTGCTATATTTAAAATGGCTTTTTTAAAAGAGATTTATGTATTTGGTAAATGTTTGTAGTCAACAGTTCACAAAGAAGCTGTTCACGGTTTAATGATGATAAGCCGTTTGGCGGCACAAGCTGGACTTTGTTGCCATCCTTGAGACGAATCTTTTAAGAAAAAAATAAGTTAATCTCAATTTTTTTCCCTGAATGTGTTGTTTTTTCTTCAATATACAATAAATATTCTAGTGAACTTTTTATCAAATGGTTAAGAAAATGCTAGAGGTTGTTGTAAAATATTTGTATCCTGCATTCACTAAAGTAAAGATACTGGCTTTTACTGTGTACTCCGGCCTCTCTCGTCTTTGCTGAGCTCGGGCGGTGGGTGCAGCCTCGCCTCCCTCCCCGGGCACCTGACACATGCTTCCCATTCAGCCTGGAAGCTTTTGTTTTACACCACTTGTTTTAAGCTACTTGTTCCTACATTCAAATTGAGAATGATGCCCTCTGAGAACCTTGTTTCCAAGTGTTTATGGACCATTTCCAGGACACGCTGCCCCAACCCCGCTCTTGCCGCCAGCTGGGTGCTGGCTGTAGGCAGAGCTGCACCAGTGCCACCCTGAAACCAGTAAGAAGGAACCGCTGCTCCCCCTGAGCTGACTGGTCTGTGGCACAAACAGCTTTTGCCTGAGAAAAGCCCCGGTGGAGATGGGGGGGTCCTGAATTCTTCCTGTTGCCTGGGTCCGGTGAGACGCATCCAGGCAGGCGGGTGCCGAAGGGCTGTGACACGGTGCAGTCAGGTTGTGGTGACGACAAAACAAACCCAGGAGCCGCCCAGGGGGGGGTTGGATGGTGCCCCTTGTGCTTTTATTTCATTTTTGCTTTATTTAAAAATGTCATAGCCCGCCCCCACCCTGAAAAAGAGAGAAACATTTCCTTCACAGAAGAAAAAATACAAGTTTGGTTTGGGTCTTTTTTTTCAGTATAAGATACTTTAAAGTCCTCATTTACAAAATTAGGTTTCCTCAGGCTTTCCTGAGCACTTTTTTTTTGACAGTTCCAGGAAAAGCAGGTTTTTTTCGTTACATCACAGGGTGCTGGGCGTGGTGCCCCTGGCGTTGCTGGGGTCCTGGGCTCCCACCTCTGGCTGCTCTCCCTCGGGCCTGGGGCAGCACCGTGTCTCCCTGCAGCACCTGCGGAGCTGAATGAAGGCACCAAAAGCCCAAACCAGCCCCTCACGCCCTCCACGGCCGCGCTGCTCCAGCCTCACCAAGGACGAGGGCTGGGACCCTCCCGCACAGAGCGTGGCTTCCAGCTGCTTCCCTCACACCCTGCCCCATCCCCGGGTGGGCTCCACACTCCTGAGCTGAACAGACCGTAGCATTTGGGTCTAGAGAGTGTCTACCTCTGCCTGCAGTTCCCGAATCGGCTGAATTAAAATTTTTGAGGCACATTCTCCTTTGCAGCAAAATGCCCCAAAGTCTCCTTTCCTGCTCCCCTCTAGCACATAGTGTTTACTGACGCATCCCGAACAGCCCGGACCTCAGGCTTACCCACAGCTTGGGGCACCACCAGCCTCTGAAGCTTCACGGGGCTTTCCTGCTCACTCAGAGGCTGTTTAATGCAGCATCAGGAGGTCACAGAAATTCTTAACGTGCAGCAGCTTCGCAGTCCCCATCCTATAAGGGACTTACATTTCTTTCTGTCACTGTCTAAGGTGAGGCAGGGCTTCTTTCCTGGACTTTGCAATTTAAATGCGGCTTAGCGGTGCTCCCTCACTTGACTCCTGCAACCAAGGAACTCCAATCCATGATGAAATTAGGTATTTGAGATGGATAGGTTTGTTTTTTTTAAAGTAACACTGACTCAACCTTCCTCCAACAAAGAATCCTTTGCAAGGCGCAGTGACACTCCCAGCCTCCTCCAGTACGCGCCGGCCATCTGTGGCCGTGTGGGCTCTGGAGGGGGCCCTTCCCTGGCAAAAGCAGGGGTTCTGCAGTGAGTGACACACACTGCACTTCAGGAGACATCTCTGAAGGGTTTCAGAGAGGAGCAGACAACTGGTTTCACCCTTCCCAGAGCTGGGCTTGAAGCACCCCAACAAACACCTTAGCGCATTTGCTCATAGGGATGAAAAGGTGAGGTGCCGTGGCACAGCTGACAACACACCAGCGGTCACACATCTAGGGTTAGAGACACCACCACTGCCACGCTCTGCAAGAGATAAAATGATAGTTCAGAGAAAAAGAGGAATCCCTGCTTCTACTCTAAGCAAAAAAAGTGTTTCCTTAAAATGCAAACAACCCCCAGTTTGCCATTAATACTGCACTCTTCATCTCAGCAGCAAAGGATTTGCTTCCTAGACAAGGCATTAAGAAATACCTGAAGCAAACACGATGAGTAAATTGCTACAAAATGCTTTCCCTCTCCAGAGTTCACAAATGGTAAGCCAGCTGCCTGACCATCATCTTCCTAAGCAACATCCTTTCTTTTTTTTTTCATTAAAAAAAATCACATCACCTCACTTTCAGTCACGTTCAGGATTACAACATCAGCTACTTAAAAAAATAAAAATAATCTGGATCGTTATCCCCCTGAAAGCACTCGAGTCAGTCACCGGCGTACGGGCCTCCGCCGGGAGGGGAGGCTGCATGTGGCTACATCTCCCTCCCCCCCATCCTTAGGATTTTTTTCCTACAACTGAGCTTTGTGGTAATTTCCCTTCCAATCCATCTGCTGAAATATTTGAGGTTAGTGTTGTGTTGGAGGTATGGGCCACCAGGCCTTGTGTTTTAAAATAGATGATATAAAATACTGGCAGGACAATTCCGATCAGGAGCATAATAAAAACCGCGTTCCACCACTGGATGCCACAGTCTGCACCGTTACTGCTCTCCCGCTTCCCTGGCTCGGGCAGTGGCCTCTCCGGGGTCTCCACGCAGAACTCGGCGTTTAGCTGCACCTCCGCCCGCACCGCGTCCCGAATGCTCTCGTCTATCCCCTTGAAGTAGTCGCTCAGGTGTCGGCCGTCAGCGGAGCTGCTGGCACCCTCCTCCGGCTCCGGTAAGTCCACCAGCGTCAGCCCGCTCCGGGAGGGCGCAGTGGGGAGCGGCCTCAGCTCCCCGCCGGTCTCCGTTAACAGCCCGTGGGGCTTCACCGGGATCTTGATGGACTTCAAGGCGTACAAGTCCTGCTCCCGGATGAAGTTGTTGACGCGTTTGATATCTGCAACCTACAGAATCCAAAGAGGACACGAATATTACTGTTGGACACACCAGCACAGCAGCAGGAAGCAGCTACAAAAGCAGCGCGAAAGCAGCAGCCACAACACGAAAGCGAGCCCCGGCTGCACGTCGCTCGGTGTTCTGCAGAGATTCCCCAGCTGCTCCAGGGATGCTCCAGGTCCTGCAGTCCAGTTAAACCAGTCTATAACCTCCTCTAGTGCTCTTGTACCTTGCATGCTGTATTCCTCTCAATACTGATCCTTCCTTTTGCTTTCTTTACCCTTCTCTCACTTACTTTCTAATTCAAGGCAAGAAGAGTCTTTAGAGCAGATCCTTTTTAAAACAGTCTCTACACCTTCAACAATGCACGAGCGTTTAAGGTGAGAGGACAACAGCAGTAGGAGCAGGCCAAACCCTCCCCCTGCTCGGAAAGTGATTTCAGAGTGAGCAGAGCTCTGTCTTCAGAGCGTATGGCAGCTTTGAAACAAGATCACAGCCTGGCAGGGCAGGCGAGCACCTCTCCCACACAGGCACCAGCAGCCTTTGCTCGTGTTCTGGAGCACCACCCCTCGTCTGCCTGACACCAGCCTTGAGGCTCGTTTCTCCAACAACACCCTCTGTGCATCCGTGGTCACTGCTGGTGGTTCGTTCGTGTGTAGGGCCTCCATCTGTGACCGGTATCCCCTCCCAGCTCAGCGATGCAAACAGCAGTGAGAACAGCAGGAAAGAACAAACCATACACACAGCGCAAGCCACAAGGACAGCTGGTGTCAAAGACCAAAGGTGAGGCAGCATTTCTGTATTTTGTGTTAAACTCAGCGATGCAAACAGCAGTGAGAACAGCAAGAAAGAACAAACCATACACACAGCGCAAGTCACAAGGACAGCTGGTGTCAAAGACAAGACCAAAGGGGAGGCAGCATTTTTGTATTTTGTGTTAAAGAGAAGAAAGCTTAATAGACTGTGCACTGGCATCAAGTAAGTACATGCACTTCTCAGCTGTCCTAAATCCTCTGCCAAAGAAAATGAACAGGACCATCAACGTGTGCGAGGTGCTCTCCAAAGCACCCAAGGAGACATGAAAGAACCTCAAGGGAAAGGCTGGAGGACACGAAACAAAGAAAAACAGCAGGACCCCAAACCAAAGAGAAAGACCACACCAAAAGATTAACCACCTCTGATACAGAAGAGACACAGTATGAGGACTGGGCTTTCAGAGGAGGTTCTTTGAGGTATCTTGTAAATGAGTGTATGAACTGCACTCACAAGCTTGGGGCTACCAGTGAACCTGGGGAACTAAGAACTAGAAAGCACTTTACTTCCCAAGCAAACATTTCAGTGCCATCAGCGCCAACATCATTGACAGTTCAGAGCAAAGATCTCCTTGCAAAAGCTAACACAGCAGTACACCAGAAGGGAGCTGAACACCTCCTGTGCCATTCCAACCTACTTGCAGGCTGTACTGCTGCCAGCTGGCTGCCAGGAGCGGGCAGGCGCCACCCCAGCAGCAGAGGAGGTGCCCAGGAGAAGGACATCCTCCTTCCCTGCGGGCAATTCCCATGGGAACTCCCAGCAGCTCTGCCCCAAGCCCTGCCTCTCTCCCCACATCCCCCCTCCAGCCCCCACGGGCTGTCAGGGAACCCAAAAGGTACCAGGTCTGCTCCATCACAGCCAGAGAGCAAGACGCCGCTGACGGGCAGAGACGAGCTGAATGCCTGAATCTCACACTTACCCTGCAAAGCCTGAGAAATCAGAAAATGGGACGTTTAATCTAGACCCTAACCTGGTGCCCCCGAGGCAAAGGGAATCCTCAGCTGCTGGTTCAGCCTCCTCACAGCTTGCCCCAGCCCAACATCAGGACTTAAGCCCTGCAAAATTATTTAGTTATGAAATAACAATCTCACCCAAAGCCTTCCAACTGAGGTGGTGCTTCAAGTTTTGGGTTTGTTCCAATGAAAGCAAATTATTGGGACAGTAAATATCCCCTGCAGTCTCTGCAATCAAACACTGTGATGTTGTGCTAAGGCTCTAGACACAGAAAGTGGAGCAGCGCTCACAGAAACAGCAAACAAAGCTGATGGGAAGAATGCAAGAGCACTCGGCTGCACAAACCATTTAGGCTTATTTTCTGTACTCATTTTTTTTGGCTGCAGTGAGCTCCTCTTGTCCCAGCTAAGAACGATGCCAAAAGCAGGCCAGGACTATAAATGGTCAAGAGTAAAAATGAGAATTTTAAAGCGCTTTGCATCTCTGCCAAGTTATCTGTGGCACACACAAAGCTAGTTGTTGCCCTGTTTTAATACTCCCACCCCAAGTAGGCCCTGACAATTCTGAAACCAATGACAAGTTCTCACTGATTTCAAGGAGAAGCTCAACCTCCAGGTTTTCAAACGCAGTCGCATGTATTTGTGGCTAAAAATCTTCCTCACTGATGTCCTGGTAGCCTTTCAGGAGCTGCTTAATTGTGCAAGTAAAACAAAATACACCAAAATTGATCGGCGCCAGTCTGTAAACAGACAAATACACAGATCTCCAATAACAAGGATTTCTGGACCTCTTCAATTTAACTGGAACAGTCAGAGGTGCCCTTTCTGGAAGGGAGGGAGGCAGCAGGACAGTTTTTATCCTGTGGGAGGAGAAGACTGACTACCTGGTCCCTCCCATCTGCTTGCCTTCCCCAATGGGCAAGCCCAGTGCCCTTCATCAGGGCAGGCAGAGTAGATCTACCTGCACTCTCTGGGGCTGACGGGCTCCAGGCACAGGGCAGCAGAGGAGGCAGATGAACAGTCATGGCAGGGGCAGGACCAAGGCCTCCCCAGTTACAGCACAGGGGGCACAGCAGGATTTTTCGTGCCATAAACCAAAAGAGTTGCTCAAAATCTTCCTCCTCTGAGTTCACCGAACTGCTGTGATTTGACATAAGTGGCAATAATGATGCAATTGCTCCTGCTTAGAGCTGAGCATATAGTCGTGACTACAAAGTCAACTGATGTAGCTCTGAGTTTTCACGTTCTACCGGTGCCAATCAAGGCCTATTCAAGTCCTACCAGACTCACTTCTTCACACGCATCAGGCTCGTCAGCAGAACCTTGAAGGGTTTCTTTTTTGTTTCTGTTTTTGTTTCTAAGGGAATGGGAGGGGAGGAATTGTTGCAATTCCTCTAAGCCCTCTTGCTTCAGCTGCACCACACAGCTGCGTGGTTGAGCAAGACAGACTGCAATGGTATTGCAGCAGTTGAGCCAGTACCGTATCATTATCCCCATCCAGGTCACTGTCCAATGGTTTGCATCATGGAACTTTTTAATCACACTCTGGCTTGCAGATAAAGCAGGCCCTAAAAATACAGCTTTTACTGCTAAACAACAGGGTACTTCTAACATTCAGATCAGGTAATTTAACTATTCAACAGTTTTTCCATAAATTTTCTGCTTTGGGACAAAGAAAACATATTTTGTAGTATGTTCCAACTCCAGAGAAAACTCCAACTCCACCGTGCACACTCGCTCCCTGATGCCATTATCATCATCACCTGTGGATGGCTGAACCACACACACCTGGGTACGACAGCAATCAAAGCCCACGTACACCTGGACTCTGTGACCTGAATTTTAGCATTTCTCCTTCTCTAAGTCCACCTCCCTTAGACTTAGACCCTCCTTGCAATATGTAAGAGCATACCTTTAAAAAAATAAATGCACACCACCCCCCCACAAACCAGACCTCATCAGAGCGGCCCTTCTTTGCACTGTTCAGTTTGCTTCAAAAACTGTGTGATCCTTGAGAGCAGGGCCCTCACTCTCTTCTCTGTACTCCAGCTTCCAACTCTTTGCTGTCACTTAAATAATCAAGTACAAAGCATGACTGCTAAACTGCACTTAGTCACTCAAATTAAACAGGGAAGCAGGTCGTGCAGGGTGTGGGGCTGACAGTATCTTCCTGGGCTGTGAGCTGAAGAACTCGTTGTTGTTGTTGTGGGTTTTTTTGCCTGTCTCCAGCTCAGTTTTACCCAGATATTGGCCATGGATGAAATACACAGGAACAACGCTTTTCTAGTGTCAAAACTATTAGACAACAGCACACCCTCCTGTAATTCTGGAAACTAAGCTAAACGTAAAACATCTCTAAAGTAATTAAAAACAGAGATAGCTCTTACTTTACAGCCGTACTGCAGGGCTAGCTTGTTAAGATTATCATCCTCTGTAATCTCTCGTTCCAGAAGTACCACATCTCCGACTCTGTCCCGAGAAGTGCTGCATCGCTGCTGCTCTTTGCCCCTCGGCCGCAGTTCCATGACATTGAGTTCCTCCTCTGATGACTCCTCTGAGTCAGATTGGCCATCGGGAAACACGTACACCTGCCTGCCTGGATAGCTGTGGATGGTGACAGGAGCCTGGAAGGATCTCGTCCGGCTCTCATTCAGCCTCATCTTCTACACCGGCACCTGGAACAAAACCGAGACATTCTGAATTTCCTTAATACCAGTGTTTATTTCTTAGATCTAAGATTTGGGAGAATGGACAAAAAGCGCAGTAGTTGCACGCGTGCACGCACAAACACAAAGCTTTCCTTCCACCCAGATCTTCCGAGGGGCAAACTCTAACAGCAATGACAGAACTAATAGAAACCTTATGAGCACAAGCTTCAACAATGGGCAGATTACTTTCAAACCTTTTTTTTTTTGTCTACCTGTGAACAAACCACTATATAACACTACTTTGTTACGTATCTTAAACACTACTTTTTATAACATAATAAAAAAAGCATAAAGGAGTCCCTCGAGCCAAATGTCTTTCAGCGTGGTAAAAAAAAATAATCCATGAACTACGTCAGTTCTCCTACCAATACACATTAAAAACTGACCAAAATTATCCTTTATGTCACCTTTCCAGAAGTCCTTAGTTCTCTACACTTGTAAGAAGCCACATTTTAATTTCATGGAAGTGCACTTTTTTTTTTTAAAAATATGGACAGCTCAAGCCACACTTAACTTCAACCTGAATGACAAGGTTTTGTCATTGTGTTGTATAAAGGCAAGAACCTGCCTGAGCACTTTGTTTTAATTATTCCTAGGCCAACAGCAGCAAGTTGTCAGGGACAGGCATGGCTAAGAAACCCCCCTGTTCTCACACAACCTCACTGATCTTAATATTCTCTATGTACCCATAAGGGATTCTTACAGTGACACCACTACCATTTCATGGGGTTTTATCAGCATTCAGCGTGGCACCCATGGGCTGCTGGCAGGGGCATATCTGTACTAGAAGAGCTCAAGATTGAAGACCAGGGTCTCCCTGGACGCTCCTGTGGGACACCTCTGCCCTTTGGGAAGCTGCAAGCCAAGGGTGCAAGGGGTGCTCTCCTGACGCTCTTCCCTCATCGCTCCTCCCCAGGGAAGGCCAAAACTCTTCTCCAG